>NC_056727.1:244274958-244304958 GCF_019279795.1 Protopterus annectens | reverse complement strand
GTGGCCAACACTGCATAAAATATGAATATAAATGGAGATTTTCAATGGGCCCCAATAACATCCCAGAATGCCTCTTAAACAGCTTGAACTATGACCTATCAGGGACACTGGTGTTACTATTAAAGCATAGCCTCCACACAGGCTTCATGCGATATGAATGGAAGATTGTAACAGTTATCCCTCTGCACAAGGGTGGAAAATCAACAGATACAAGGAACTACAGACTTATTAATCTGACTAGTTTCATATGCAAAGCCATGGAAAGAATTATCATAGAAATGATTAGCAATGACACAGGAAACATTTAGGCACTGGGCCCAACCCAGTCTGTTTTCGTCAAAGGCAGGTCATGCATACTGCACTGGGTGGACTTCTTAAAGAAGGTCACTAAGGTGATGGATTAGATCAAAATGGTGCATGCTGCCTACCTTGATCTTGCTATGGCATTTGATACAATAACCCACACAGGCATTGTAAACAAACACACAAATGCATAAACCCCAGTGTAACTCATTGGATAGCTGGCTGGCTCGCAGGCAGGACCCAGGAAGTTAGGACTGGAGGGAACACCTCCAGAAAGAGGTTGGTCATGAGTGGAGTGCCCCAGGGCTCTGTGCTAGGTCCCGCTCCTCTTTGGCATCTATTTTTTGGTAGTCAAGTCCAATGTTAATGGCCTCTGGCTCACTAAGTTTGTAGATGATTGCAAGCTAAGAGCAATCACAGAAAACCTTAAGATACTAACATCTTATAAGAAGGACTAACACAGACAAATGACCGGCATCAAAACCACAGCTTAAAACTCAATGCCAAGAAATGTCTTTCAAGAAGTCAGCAACACAGGGAAACTACCTCATTGATAAAACACCCCAAAAGTAAACACAATTGTCAGGGATTTGAGGATTCATAGAGACGGTAACCTGGATTTCATTCCAATGTGTGTCTAAAGTTGTAAGGAAATCATTCTATGTCACCAACTTACAATTAAGGGCATGGCATTCACGTCCAAGGAAGTCATTATGACACTGCATTCAGCTATCATCAGACACATGATTTTGTATAAAGCCCTGTCTCTATACACTGTGTCCTACAGACTGCTGAGAGGTAATTTATGCCCAGCATACAAGGTATGCTTGGATCCCACTCTGATGGACCATCATCATATTTGCAAAATGAACAGCACCAAAACTGCTAGTTCTAAGGATTTAAACTTTGCTTGCAACTTAAATAGGACATGTTGGAAGGATAAATATGTATCTCAGAGAATCCCAATTCTTTAGAATAGGCTTCCAATCCATGTGAGGAAATTGTCTTCCCTAACCCTATTAAAGCACGACCTAGATCACTGGATGGGAAATCTGCAATTCACACCTGCCCTAACAACTATTTCTCTGATGGCCAGATGCAGCCATTAAATCATGCTCTAACTAACATACACCCCTTAAAAACTCAAAGGTAACACAGCAGTGTACATGCCATAAGAGTCAAGATTACATGCCACCTAACCAGTATCCTGCGAGTACAGCATGTGCACACTGCATGATTTGCAAATACAGTGTGACCTCAAGGGACAGTGAGGTTGGGCTGAACAACCACCTGAGCATGAAGTGACCAGGCTAGAGGTGGTAAACACAGCTTAGCAAATCTACATACTACTGAGAGGATCATGCCATGTATACACCACTGCATAAGTCCAAAATGTATAAACACACTGGACTTAGAAACTGAGTAGTAATAATGTACCATGATGTAAGACAGGTGCCATAAAGTGTCACCATATAGCCTGTCAGAAGCATGCCAACAGTAACTGCGCTGGTGGAAAGACCAGAGTAAGAGTAAGGCATGGCAGATGGACTGGAGTACCGTGTAACAACAACAGGTAGATGGCCATGGATATGGCACTGAACGATAACAAACCAATCAGGTCCAAGGTAGGTGATGACAACTGGGATAGTGGTGGAACATCCGCTATCAGTGAGTCTGCATCACCATGCCACTATCACCATGCCAGTTGTGTCAAGCTCTGACAGAGGATGGGCAGTACAAGAGTTACACCTTAACTGACAAGGTATGTGTGCGGCTTAAAGCAAAGAAAAACAGTAAGTACTGGTTAAAAAATTTAGCAGGAATGCAAATGTGGACAATAAAGCAGGTGACTTGATAGATATGTAGCTATAACTTCAAGGGAGTATACATATTTTAATGACTAACAGTCTTGATTGTTACCTCTGGCTAATCAACTTGTTTTCTATTTTTATTTAGGGAGGCTATAAAAAAGAAAAAAAAGAAACATGTCCATGAATACCAAAAACTATATGGAGCTGATCAAGTATGTCTACCTGCATATAAGCAACCACCAGTCACTACTGCTTACTATAAAACCTTACCTCCCTCTGTCTTACCTCCTTTTTCCATTCACTAAGAAGGTCATATTGTCACCATTTTAGGTCAGTGTACTGATGCTGACACAGCTCACCAGAGCAGGTGATGCCTGTAGTATCCTCACCAGCCTGGCAAGGTAGCACCAGGTATCCACCTCATATTGGGATATATCAAAGGAGTCCCCCCAGGAAGAGCACCTGCTGGTGCTGTTTCAGAAGTCATAGAAATACTTTACTCTCTTCCCTATATCATAAAACAGCCCTTCAGGACTCTGACCATTTGGAAGTCATAGACACTTCAGAGGTTGTTATCCAGAGGAAAGTGATATCAAATTCACATAATCAAGCACTGCAGGTCTCATGTTTCATCAAAGATGGGCACCATAGCAGTGCAACACAACCCAGTGCCAAGAGAAGTTGTCAAGAAACCTGCTACCACGGTTGCATGCCAATGCACTAGATACAAAGTAGTAGCAGCAGACAAACCACTTTAATGTCCATAATTGTGGCAAGGTATCCTTAGGGTCAGTGAGGCAGATTAATAGACGCACAGTCCTGTGGAAATCAAGGACCTGACAATGCATACACAGTTGCCTTCTCAATAATTGGCTGTCTGATAGACAAGGTCAGCAGTGTTTGCTTTAAAAAGAAATGTGTCACCAGTGCTGTTCCACAGTTTCCGTCCTAGTCACTTTCTTTTTGATGTATAGTGTGGCATGAAAGCTGATATCAACAGACTAATACTAACCATCAAATCCCATTGCATTAATCAAGTTCTCCTGCATGGCTTAAATTAAACAAATGCTTGATATGTTAATCATGTGCTTGCTCTCAATGCCAAAATGTAGAATAACTTATTTTGGTAAATCTAGAATCACTACCATTTAAAAGACAGAAAATATGCTACTTAAATCTGACACAGTCATCAGGGACTTGGTTACTTCTGTTGAAAACCACCTCTCCTTTGACCACCATGCCTCTGTGGTAGCTAGAGAATCTCTCTACCTTGAATAACTTATCCCTTCTAGGAAGAGTTATAGTTCCTTTTTTTTTCTTTCCTTATTAGGCCCATCATAAAATATAATGCTCCCTTTGGCATGCACTTCATTAAGGACTTAAACCAAATCAGAGCCGTTAACATTTACTCTTCAAAATGGTCTCGGGTGCCAATAAACTTAGCTGCCAAGTTCTTTTATTCACTATTGCACAAACTCCTAAACAACTTATATATAACAATAAAAAGAAAAAGGAAGCTAGTAAATTGTTTGTGTGACTGTGTGTGTGTATGCGCGCGCGCGTGTGTGTGTGTGTGTGTGTGTGTGTGTGTGTGCGTGCGTGCGTGCGTGCGTGCGTGCGTGTGTGTGTGTGTGTGTGTGTGTGTGTGTGTGTGTGGTGCACTCTCTCACACATATACATGAACACATTCTCATACACAGAATTATGACAATAGACATTATAGTACCAATGACATAGCAGTATTTAAGGTACTATGTCTCCATCCAAGTACCATCAAAAAATATAAGACAGATCTTGAAATGGTAAAATAAGTACACAACTTTGTACATATGTAAGAGAGATCATAATTCTTTGAAACTTGTGCAAACTGGCCCAGAAATTGTAGTTTATTGGCCGTTTGGGCATTTTTTTTTCCATCTCTCTCAACTTTCTGGTTTTAAAGCCTATGTTTGTGCTTGATCCCCACCTTTCGCGTAACTAGTCTAGTCCAGGTACAGATTTGCTGTATCCAGGACTGTATGTAGGCTTCTGAGCCTCCCAAGCCTTTGTGTTGGAGTGCAGCCTTCTAGCTTATCAGTGGGAGTGGTAAGTACTAGGTAGCTTGTCTACCACAAGAGGAGTGGTTCTTGGCCCAGGAATTGTAGTTTATTGATCATTCGGGAAGTTATCCATCTCTTTCAACTTTCTGGTTTAAAAGACCACATCTGCACTTGTTTCCCATCTTTCCTGTAACTAACCTACTGGAAAGCACTAGAAAGCCTTCAACTGATATAAACCTTCTAGCTTAAAAGAGAGACTTTGGAGTGATTGAGTATCAGTTTTCTGTATTTTCTTGCTGTACTTAATTGTTTTCCACCTAAACACTGATTTTCCAGCACTTGTTGTGATTTAAAAGCTTGTTTTTTTTTCACATATTGTACTTATTTGATTGCCTGCACTTTTATAAAGTTGTTTTTTGTTTAAATAAATTAACTGTTGTAGGCTACACACTAAAGTGCGATAGTCTTTTCTGATCACTTGTAGTCATTTAAAGCTGTTTTAAGTGTACTTTTTACTGGTTTTGCCTTATCTTTTAAAAAATATAAGTAAATACATTTCTTGTTTCCCGCCTTTCTAAGCTAGTATAGTCCAGTTTTCAGGCTAGGGCTGAATTCAGGGCTGTGTTACAAGTTTCTGAGTTGCCCATACCTTACTTGGGTAGAGGGAAGTTTCTCTGTTCACCTGTGAGAGAGGGGAACTTTGAGCAGCCATCTGTCCCTGGAGGAATGGTTCCAACCCAGAAGTTAGTACAACTCATTACAGCCGAGTGATGTCTCCAGGCGTTTCTGCAGTTACACCCTACTGCTCCTCTAGGCGTCAAATATTGCCTGCTCATATTTGCATTAATAATTCCAAAATCATGTTACATACAAGGTATCAGAAAATGTTATCTTGAAGCATACATGATAGCAAACACAATTGTATTGATATATGACCTCTGTCAATGGGTATTTGTTAAAAATGTAAGATGATAACTTCAATTTTTTAAATGCTGAAGCCACGCCCACTAGGAGTTAAAGGTACACATTCAAAAGAGCTCTACTGGAGGGAATGAAAAATGCGTTGCACAGTTTTGTGTGCTGGGCAGCACCGGTTGTCTAGGGTTAAATTATTCCCAGCTCCACTAAGTCTCCTTTTCAGTTTTTCACTTGAAACTAGTCTAACTCTCAACCTAAGCACTCAAAAAGCATCCTACAGTCCAGCACTTGCTCAGACCTAATAGCAAGCACTAATATACCCCGACACTTGACTGCCCAGCAGGGCAAGGCTCTTTATTCACCCTTCACCAACCAAGCAACTAAGCAGCTCACCCTACTATTCAGGCATGACCAAAGGGCAACTTCAGGTGTACTCTCCAATCCAGCTGGTGAATTTGGGTATCCTGAGGCAATGTTACAACTGTCCCATGTACACAGACAGCCCTCTCCTCCTACCACAAAACACTAACATATGTGTGAGATGCAATTATACAGCCAAACTGGAGGCTAAGGTATCTCCATCCAAGAATGGAACAGACAGTCATGAGGAGAAGGTTAACACTTGCACCACACCCCCAGCCTCACATAGACCTACTAAACCAGCACTAGCAAAAAATATACATAAATACACAAAATCATACTCGGAGGCTCTAAATAAAAACCTGCAAAAGCATCAGAGAGCTCCAAAGCAGACACCCACACAACCTGCACCTCCCGTCATAAACCAGACAACACATAAAACACAAAATCAATGTGCTGCACAATCACAACCCTTAAGGCGAAAAAACATACCTAACACACTAGTAATAGGTGACTCAATAGTCAGGCACACTGATGCCCCACTCACTAGGCTGGGCAAGGAGATGGCTACTGTTAGCTGCCTGTCGGGAGCCAGAATCCGCCACATAACACAAGCACTCAGGTCACTCCAGAAGAAGTACAAGTATGACTCTGTCATTGTTCATGTTGGTGTGAATGACCTGAGCCATACCTACCTGGACTACATGAAGAGAGACATGGAAGAGGTCTCTGATCATGTAGCCCAGGCGGGTATGACCCTGACCCTGAGTAGCATCCGGCCCTCACCAAGAATGATACTTCAGTATAAAGAAAAAAATTATCAATTTCAACAACTGGCTAAGCTTCTGGTGTCATTCAAGGGGGATCCAGTGTCTGTCAGCCTGGGATGACATGCTCGACAAGCCGCGTTGCTTCACAAGAGACGGCTTGCACCTGTCACCCCTTAGCTTTCAAATACTGGCCAAGGCCCTTGCTGCCCCCGTAGTGCCTTTTTTAGGCAAGGCTCAAAATTCAAACCCACCTCCATAAACAGCACAAGTAAAAAAATGAGGGCTATGCTACTCAACGCCAGGAGTTTAAATCTCAAAATGCATACACTCAAAGCACTCCTAAGTATGGAGAACATCTACATCTGTGCAGTAACTGAAACCTGGTTCAAGGCTCCAGAGAGCACTCCAGCCCTACTGGGCTACAACTCATACCACACATTTCAGCCACAGAACACGGACCAAAACACAAAAGGAGGGGGTGTATCCATATTCATCAAGGATACCCACACCTCCAGCTTACTGGCACAGCATGACACCTCTGAGATCATCCATGTGCAACTAACATCGGGCAAATCTGCAATGCAAATTGTGGCCTGCTACAGATCACCCTCCATGACCCAGGACCACCACTCCGCATTTCTGGAGACACTGGAAAAGATGAAAGTCCTACCATTAACTGGGAAAACGACTTGAGTACAAACTCCCAGGCTCAGCGCTTCCTGGAATTTATCAACTCAAATGCCTTGGATCAGCTGGTAAACTCCCCTACCAGAAGCCACAACATATTGGACCTGGTCATCACCAACATGGGCGACAAGTTCTCTGTACTGGAGGTCAACCCATCACTGGTTAGATCAGACCATAAACTAATCACCCTGGATGTCCACACCCCACCACCACCCCCAACCAAGGAAACCACAGTGAAAAACTTTTCTAAAGCAAACTTCACCTTACTTAAGGCAGAGGTGGTAAGTTTCACAGCCCCCATGCTAAAGGATAACACTTTCCAAGATGCAGAAACCTTTACAATTGCACTCTATGAGCACCTACAAGGATGCATGGATCATGCCATCCCTAGCAAAACCAAGAATCACTCCCCTAAGAGAAGGAAACCAGTCTGGTGGACCCCTGCCATAAACAGGTTATACAACAAAAGGAGGAAACTAGTTCAGAAAAAAAGAAAATCCCAAGAAGGAAAGACATCCGTGATTGGTATCAGTAAGAAACTAAGGTCCCTCATAAAATCATCCAAGGCTAACGTCAAAAGAAAAATAGCCAAGGATTCGAAAGATAACCACAAAGCCTTCTTTAGCTATGTCAAGAATCTAAGTGGCAATTTGCAGATATGCTCTGAGATAGTGCAAAATAGCACAAAATATACTGAACCTACTGATATAGCCAACATACTGGCAGATAGATTCAGTGCAAACTTCACCTCCCTCTCACTTTCAAAAGGGCCCATAACAATACCGGAAAAGTGTAGTGTCCCGGAAATCACAGAAGCACAGGTGAAAACAGCCCTTTCAAAAGCCAAAAACACAGCATCAATGGGTCCAGATGGTGTCCCAGGCTGCGTCTTGCACGAACTACAGAACGAACTAACCCCCCCACCTAAACATGCTGTTCACCCTCAGCCTCTTCACAGGCTACGTGTCCACAGAATGGCGCACAACAATGGTTAATCTGCTCCACAAAGGAGGGGCCACAACTGACCCTGGTAACTATCGCCCCATAAGCCTGACTAGCCTGGTCTGCAAGGCTATGGAGCGCATCATCATGGAACTCATTAACAAAGACATTGGGAACCTCCAAACCCTTGACCCGACCCAGTTCGGCTTTTTTAGGGGCAGATCATGCCTACTAAACCTGGTTGACTTCTTTGAGACAGTTGCCAAGGCCATAGATGAGGGAAAAGTAGTTCACACAGCCTACCTTGATCTCGCCAAGGCATTCTACACCATTCCTCACTCGAGTATTATCGAAAAACTCACCAGCCTGAACATAACCCCTACATCACAAGATAGGTTGCCAACTGGCTTACAGACAGAACTCACACCGTAAGAATAGCGGGCTCCAGGTCTGACTCTAAACCGGTCACAAGTGGTGTCCTGCAAGGCTCGGTTCTGGGACCCCTACTGTTCGGCATATATTTCTCAGAAGTACAGTCAAACACAGGAGGACTATGGCTAACCAAGTTCGCCAATGACTGCAAACTGGGAGCTATAATTGACTCTCTGGCTGACACGGACATCCTCCAAAAACGCCTTACTGAGATAGACACCTGGTGTCAAAGTCATGGCCTCAAGCTAAGTGCCAAAAAATGCATAGTCATCCCATTTGGGAAAAACAAAACACCCACGAATTACCACATAGGCAGCAGCCACCTTAATACAGAAGAGGTAATAAGAGATCTTGGGACCCAGGTAGATAGTAATCTCTCCTTTAACAATCATATTGCCAAAGTAGCTAGGAAATCCTTCTATGTGGCCCATCTAATTACTAAGGGGTTTGCATCTAGAAATAAAGAGGTTATAGTGCCCCTCTACTCATCACTCATCAGACCCATCATAGAGTACAATGCCCCATTTGGGATGTACCTCACAAGACACTTCCAACAGCTGGAAAGACCACAAAAGTACCTCACCAAGAGGATTACTGGCCTCAAACATATGTCCTATGCAGCCCGACTGAAAAAACTCTGGCTGTACTCAGTGGCATATCGCTTACTCAGAGGTGATCTTTGCCTGACTTACAAAGCCATGTCCAACTCAGAATTGATGGACATGCTCCACCTAAAGAAATCCAAGTCACTGTGAGCCACGTGTTCTAGTGAGCTAAACCTCACCACAACAATAAATAGAACATGCTGGAGGGATAGATTCCTGTCACAGAGACTCCCCATGCTTTGGAACAAAATTCCTAGATACATTAGGCAGAGCCTTTCACTAACACTCTTCAAGAGAAACCTTGACGAGTGGATGGGTAATGGAAAGTACACCCCTGGGATCACTTCATTGGCTCTGCTTGACAGAGGCTCAGTTAATTAATCAATGGAGGCGGCGAAAGCCGACACACTCTGGCTAGGCTTATAAATGCCCTTGGGCAGATAGCCTAGTACCTACCTATGAACCTATGAACCTATGACATTGTCAGCAGTGGAATGTGAGTGTGCAAGAAGATGACTGGAAGGAGAAAAGGTAGAGAAGATAAAGAAGAATGTTTAGGCAGTTCAGAGTAATTGTGTTCAATAGTTTGCAGTTTATGCCATAGTGGATAAAAGTGCCTCAGTCTTTCCATCACTGGCTTGAAAGCACTAGTAAGATTCTCCTCACTTACAATTTTGATGACTTTTTTGACTTTTACAACATTGGTTCCTTTCAGCTGTGAGACAGAGATCTTACTGGGTTTTTCTAACACTGGGCAATACATATTTTTGTAACTCTAGCAATGTGAACTAACCAGTTTTATTTCTTGTACACAAACCTGTGAGACAAGATAAACCATAACTCCAATTCATAAAATGCAGACATATCATGTTTAACCACCAAACACATCAGTAGTCCCTGAGTCTCCTCCATCCATCCTCAACTACTTTTTCCCATTTTGCACACAGGGTCAGGGTGTCACTTTCAACAATGACAGTCATCTCAAGCCAAGGTTTACACCACTGGGTGGCTAGCCCTGCTACAGTAGTGCATCCTTACCACTCACTTGCACCTACAGCCAATTTAGAGTGTCCAGTACACCTACTGCATTTCTTTGGAATGTGTGAGGAAACTCAAGTACCCAGAGCAAACCCATGTGACTGCAAGGAGGACATGCAGAGTCTGCACAGAAGTTATCCCAGCTAAGAATCAAACCAGAGAACGTCATGCTGTGAGGTGATAACACTAACCACTGCACCACCCAGGCTGCCCTCCCAGCCTATCCTAACCAGTGGATATTTGCAGAACTGGTGTCTAGAGAAAAGAGGTGGTTCACAACCTTCTCACTTGATTGACATTATCCACATAAAAGCAACACTGAGCTGGTTACTAATACCCATCAAGAAAAAAAAATACAGGTGCCAATTTTCCTGAAGCTGTTTAGTATTCCTTAAGCTAACTAAAACTTTCTTACTTTTAGATACATTGAATGTCTTGCAATATTTCCTCAAAGCTAATTATGTGGCCAGTATGTATGGGTTTTGAAGAATTTAATAAGAATGTGTATTTTTAAATGGAATAGTTATTAACACTGTATTTCACAGACTGACTAGACCTTGTTGTAGCATTTGTGACATGGAGAAAGGTAGATTTTTTAAAGCTGTTTTATAAGTTTCAAGAACTTCCAAATGACAGTGTATGGAAGCCGACTATTACTTTGAAAATAGATAAAAGCTGCAAATAGTTTCATAGTTTCATAGTATAGTACTGGGGCATTTGTAAGCCTAGCCATAGTGATGTGGCTTTTGCCACCCCATGAAATGGTACAAAAATGTACAGATAAAATTTAGAATACTGTGCCTCTGTCTAGTAGTGACACAGTGAAGGTCCCCTTATATAATAGAATTAGTTTACTGTGCTCCTGTCTAGCAGTGACACAGACGTGACCCCTGGGGTAAACTTACGATCTCCCATCCACTCATCAAGATTTCTCTTGAAGAGATTCAGTGAGGGGCTCTGCCTAATATGAACTGGGATCCTGTTCCAAAGCATGGGAAGCCTCTGGGTTATGAATCTATCCCTCCAGCATGTCCTATTCATACTTGCGCCAAGGTTTAAGTCTTTAGTTCTCGTGGTCCTGATGGATTTGGATTTTTTGAGGTGGAGCATGTCCATCAGATCCTGATTGGACATGGCTTTGTATGTCAGGCAGAGATCACCTCTGAGCAGGCGGTATGCTACTGAATAGAGCTGAAGTTTCTTTAGTCTGGCAGAATAAGACATATTTTGGAGACCCTTGATCCTTTTGGTGACGTACTTTTGTGGTCTCTCCAGCAGTTGCAAGTGCCGGGTAAGGTACATACCAAATGGGGCATTGTACTCAATCATGGGTCTGATGAGGGAGGAATATAGGGATACAATGACATCCTTGGATCTGGATGTGAAACCCTTCATGATGAGGTGTGCAAGGTAGAATGTTTTTCTAACCACTTTGGCAACGTGGGTGTCAAATGAGAGGTTGCTGTCTACTTGGGTCCCTAGGTCTCTGATTACTTTTTCCGTACTCAGTGGGTTGCTGTCTATGTGATAATTTGTGGGTACTTTTTTTTTTCCAAAAGAGAAAACTATACATTTTTTGGCATTTAGTTTAAGGCCGTGACTACGGCACTAGTTGTTTGTTTCAGTGAGGCCTTTTTGTAGGATGTGTGTATCTGCTGGTGTATCGACTATGGCACCTAGTTTGCAGTCATCTGCAAACTTTGTCAGCCACAGCCCTCCCATGTTTGCTTTAACATCTGAGAAATAAATGCCGAACAAGAGGGGTCCCAGGACAGATCCCTGTGGGACACCACTTGTGACTAGCTTTGAGTCTGACATTACTCCAGTGATTTTAACTTTATGGGTTCTGTCCTTTAGCCAGTTTGCAACCCATCTAGTGACATAAGGGTTTACTTTTAAGCTGTTTAGCTTATCTATGTTGCCTGAGTGGGGTATTGTGTCGAAGGCCTTAGCCAAGTCCAGGTATGCTGTATGGACTGCTTTGCCCTCATCAATGGCTCTAGTGACTGTTTCAAAAAAGTCAACCAGGTTTAAAAGGCAGGATCTGCCCTTTACAAAGCCGAACTGGGTGAGGTCAAGTGTCTGTAGGTCCCCTGTGCCTCTGTTTATGAGTTCCATAATGATTCTTTCCATAGCTTTGCAGACCAGGTTAGTCAAGCTTATGGGGCGGTAGTTTCCAGGGTCTGCAGAGGCACCCCCCTTGTGGAGTGGGACCACTGTTGCTATACGCCAGTGTTCAGGTACATATCCTGAAGTAAGGCTAAGGTTAAATAGCATTTTTATGTGTGGGTTTAGCTCCTCTTGGAGTTCACGTAACACGCACCCTGGGATACCGTCAGGTCCCATTGATGCTGTGTTTTTTGCTTTGTTTAGGGCGGTTCTCACTTGGACATCTGAGATGACAGGGAGATTACATTCAGCTGGGATAAGTATTTCTTCTTTTGGGGGTGAAGGAGGCGAGAAATTTGCACTGAACCTGTCAGCCAGAATATTAGCAATATATGTGGGTTCAGTGTATTTTTTGTTGTTGTGAACCAACTCTGTGCATATCTGAGGATTTTCACCCAGGTTTCTAACATAGCTGAAGAAGGCTTTGTGGTTATCTTTAGTGTCCTTAGCGATTTTTCTCTCAAAGTTTGCCTTGGATGTTTTTATGAGAGAACGTAGTTTTCTGCTAATGTTGATCAGAGATGTCTTCCCTTCATGGGATTTCGCTCTGATGTGCAGTAGCTTCCTTCTTTTGTTATACAATTTGTTTATGGCTGAGGTCCACCAGACAGGACACTTACATTTGGTGGAGAGGGACTTGGATTTGTTTGGGATTGCATGATCCATGCATTTTTGGAGATGTCCATAGAAAGCATTTGTGAAGGATTCGGCATTGTGGGATGTGGTATCCACTGGCACAGTGGGCTTAAAGGATACCATCTCAGTCTTAAGAAGAGTGAAGTCTGCTTTTGAGAAGTTTTTCACTGTGGTCTTTTGTGCTGGGGTGGAGGTGGGATATGTATATCCAGGGTGATTAGTTTGTGGTCAGATCTCACTAGTGAGGGGTATACTTCCAGTGTGGAGCATTTTGTCCCCATGTTTGTGATGATCAGGTCTAGTATATTATCTCCCCTAGTGGGAGAGGTGACTAGTTGTTCCAGTGCATTTGAATTTATGAATTCCAGGAACCTCTGGGCTAGGGTATTAGGGCTAGAATAATGTACCCAATCTATGTTTGGGTAGTTGAAGTCTCCCAGTATGATGGTATTTTGTGATACATTCATATCCTCCAATGTCTTCAGGAAGGCTGAGTGGGGTTCTTGAGATTGGGAGGGTGGTCTGTAACATGCTATCAGTTGTATAGCAGTTTTGCCTATGGTTAGTTGCACCTGTATGGTCTCTGATGCTTCATGTGTTGCTACTAACCTTTAGATGTGGGTGTCCTTTATGAATATGGACACTCCCCCTCCCTTTGTGGTTCGGCCCGGGTTTAGGGCTGAAAAGCATGATACGAGGTATAGCCTGGTAGTGCTGGGGTGCTCTCAGGAGCCTTGAACCAGGTTTCAGTTACTGCACAGACGTCGATGTTCTCCATGCTGAGGAGTTCATCAAGTGCCTGCATCTTGAGATTTAGACTTCTGGCGTTGAGCAGCATTACCCTTAGTTTTTTTCCATTTTTGTTTTCTAAGGAGGTGGGTTTGTCTTTTGAGCCTTGCCTAAAAAGGCACTATGGGGGTGGCAAGAGCCTTAGCCAATATCCGGAAGCCCAGTGGTGACAGGTGTAAGCCATCCCTTGCGAAGCAGCGTGGCTTGTCCAACATATCATCCCAGGCAGACAGACATTGGATCCCCTAAGAATGACACCAGTACTTGAGCCAATTGTTAAAGCTGATCATCTTGTCTTTGTATTGTGGTATCATTCTTGGTGAGGGCAAGATGCTGCTCAGGGTCAGGGTCATACCAGCCTGGGCTACATAATCAGAGAGCTCCTCTATGTCTCTTTTCATATAGTCCAGGGAGGTACGTCTCAGGTCATTCACACCAGCATGGACAATGACGGAGTCATATTTGTACTTGCTTTGGAGTGACCTGAGTGCGTGTGTTATGTGGCGGATCCTAGCTCCCGATAGACAGCTCACAGTCACCTTCTCCTTGTTCAGCCTAGTCAGTGGGACATCAGTGTGTCTGACTATGGAGTCACCTATCACTAGTGTATCAGGCAAGGTGTTTGGCCTTAAGGGCTGTGATTGGTTGACACACTGATTTATTGAAGTATGTGTTGCATGTGTTTTGTTTTGAGGTGGGGGATTTTTGGATGTCTGCTTTGGGAGCCTCTGCTGTTTTGGTAAGTTTTTTATTAGAGCCTCCGAGTATGTCTTTGTGTTTTTATGTGTTTGGTTTGCAGTTGTGGTAGGTCTATGTGGGACTGGGATTGTTGTGTGTGTGGTTGCCATCTCCTCCTGTCTGGTCATGCCAGTCCTGAGTTGAGAGAGTTCAGCCTCCAGTTTGGCTATATAGTTGCATCTCTCACATGTATTTGTGTTTGTTGGGAGGAGGAGAGGGTTGTCTGTGTACATGAGACAATTGTAGCATTGTCTCAAGATGCCCAGATTGACCAGCTGAACTGGAGACGACGCCAGTAATCTACCACTCGACATGCTAGAACAGTATAAGGGAGTGGTATACCTTTAAGGGAAGTGGGTATTCACAGCGGTGATAAGTGATGTAGTGCTTTACTTAGTACGAGAATGCTTACTTAGTAGAGAAATATTGAGAACAAGTGCTAGGCTTATAATACAGTGAGTAGTCTGGTTATACTAAGAGTAGGGCTTCCTTAAGGGAAAATTTGAAGAACAGACTTGGCGGAGCCAGAAAAAGTTTAACCTTGTTTAACCGGTGCTGCGCTATGTGCACGACCGTGCAAAGCCGTGCAAACGCGGATTTTAAACAGTGAACTACAAAAGAGCTGGAAATGGTCCCAAACAACCAATTACTACAGCTTCTTGTGCTGAGGTCACTTCCCCCAAGGACAGGTAGGCTGCTCAAGGCTCCCACTGGTGAGCAAAGAAACTTCCTTCTATCCAAGTAAGGTAATGGACAACACAGGAACTACACCACAGCCCAGAATACAGCAATGCCTGTAAACTGGTCTAAACTAGTCGGGGAAGGCGGGAAAACAAGGATTATTTTTTTGTTTTTTTGGTAGAAACACACAGAAAATGCAGAAACAGTGATAAATTAGTTACACAGGCTAGCACACTTTAGTGGGCAGCCTCCACAGTTAAATTAAACAAACAAACAAGCAAACTTTCGATCAAATTCGACTAAATGTAACTTTAAGTGCAGATTTAAAAATAATGCAGCAATCAGTTAAAAAACAGTTCAGGCTAGTTCAATGTAAGCTACAGAAGCTATTTCAAGTGAAAAAAAAGCAAAGATACTTAAATCCAGAAGGTAGTCGCTTTTTTGAGTTCCCTGCTGCTAGGACCACTCTGTAAACCCACGTGGAGCTTGTCTGAGCAGTATAGCCAGAAAAAAATGCCCAGAGGCGGATTTTAAACAGTGAACTACAAAAGAGCTGGAAATGGTCCCAAACAACCAATTACTACAGCTTCTTGTGCTGAGGTCACTTCCCCCAAGGACAGGTAGGCTGCTCAAGGCTCCCTACTCAATGTCATTTTATTCTTTGTTATACACTTCAGTAAGTCAGAAAGTGATACTGTGACCTTCCTTATCCATTCTAACCAGATTACTTTATGTTTACTCAGTAATAGTGCATGGTGTTTCTGAAATATAATGTGCAGGAAGTGCTAAGGGCAGATTCATGATGGCACTGGCTTAACAGCTCTTTTTAGAGCTCTTCAGTTTCTTATAACTAAAGACAAGAAAAAATGATCAAATTGTTATATTATTCCATCTCAACATCTTTTTAAATACCTTATCCATCATATTCTAAAATGTGATATCTATTTGAAGAAATTTTCCTTCCAAGTTATTCATCGTAAGATTATACTAATAACCTGAAAGATGAACAACTCAAAGAATCATACAGACTCTGCTATTAAGAAAGAATTACATTTGGTGACTTCAGCACTTCAAGACTTAAAAATTAAAATAGTTGGCTTTCAAGAAAATCTACAAGAAGTCAAAGAAAATAATCTAAAACAAACTAACATTTTTTAATGAACTATTTTAACAACTACAAATAAAAGTATTAGATATTGAAAATGTATTATCTGATATTGATACTAGACTTACAGAGCATGAATCTCAAATGGCAAATCAAAAAATCAGAGTTTCTGGCTGATAAAGAAACTCGATGATTTGGAAAACAAAGAGAGAGAGAGAGAGAGAGAGAAAGACAGAGAGAGAGAGAGAGAGAGAGAAAGACAGAGAGAGAGAAGAAACAACATGAGAATCTTTGGTTTTCCAGAAAAAAAAAACAGAAAATAATATGGTGTCTTTCCTAATAACATGGATTCCTAAGGTACTTAATTTACAAGAAAGTTCTTCTTTTAGAATAGAAAAAGTGCATAGATTGATTGGTAAGACAACTACTACTACAACTACATCCAGGCCAAGATCTATCATAGACAAATTTCTGATCTGTTTTGACAAAGAACTGGTGGTAAAATCTGCTTGGGCAAAAGCTCTGGTAAAATTTAATCACTCAGTTATTAGATTTCATAATGCTTATTCATCCAAGAATGGCCATTAATAAAACATCTCAAACAAAAAGCTTAACTTATCTTTCCTGCAAAAATTAAATTTCAACTTTCATCTGGTACTAGGATTTTTTCTACCACAGAAGAATCACTCTCTTTTATCAAAAACAATAACATCATCTCCATCACAGATGACATGGATTGCTTACCTTCCACTTCTAAAAGGTTACCAGAGAAAGAAAATTGGTCAGATGTAGCAAAGAAGAAACAAAAAATAGAACTTTCTAAAGCCACATTATTTGAAATAACATGATTCCAATATCATAAAATATCTTATCCAGTGTTCCCACATTTTTAAAGTAAAATGTATTGTTCTTATCTTTTTTTACATGTTATCTCTTCAGCATCATATCAGGTAATGTACAAATGTTTTTTTTTTTCTTTTTCTTTCTTTTTTATTTCTCCTTCTGTTTGCATATAAATATCTTATATTTAGTATGTTTCCTTTGAGTATAAAGCTTTACTTCTCCTTTTCCTTGTTTAGCTGCTTTGTAGTTTGGCATAGTAATCCTCGTTATATCTATCGATTTGTTTGCCTTAGGAAAAGAATTAGTACTATTAGAGTATGAGTTTGACTTTTTCTTTTTTGTTCCTTTTTTGAATGACTATTCTAAACGTGTCTTTTGTAACTGTTTAATTACTCAGCTATTTATAAAAGTGCTAATCATAGTGGCAATGGAGTAAAACAGAATGCGTGGCGGTTTCATTTAATTGGAGTCTGCTACTTCCTCTTTATTTCCTTGATTTTTTTTTTTATTTAAAAGTGGAGAGGTACGTAGTTAACCTTATATCATTTTGAAATACTGGATTGATGGGAGATAGCTGATGTGCCTAGAAGACATAAGGATGGTTTGCCTGTGGTTAGTGCTCTGATTTGAGTTACTTGTTTGTATTGCTGACCTGTTGATGTCTGATGGGAGTGAATGGTAGGGGTGAGAAATTGTTGAAGTGAGATTTTCTTTCTCTGGACTTTCGGTGTGCTTGATTTCATTGAGCTAGGTTGTTTTCATGGTTACAATGGAATCGGTGTGCTGTGTAGATGTATTGATTATTGTGAGGAATGGTTTTGCGTCAGCCTTGCAAGTTATCAGTTGTGACTGATTTGTGCTAGCATTCTTGAAGATCCTAACATTTCTGAAATTTTGATTCTTAGCTAGCACAAACTTTTCCCACTTTGTGTGCAACTTGACGAGGGTTGTTTTAAATAAAAATGTTTGGAAAGTAATGAGATTGCTGGTGTTATCCAGACATAGTCTTGGCTTGTCAGCTGCTATTTTATGAGTTGAAACTGGCCATGTAGACATTCTAGCAGCAGTGACAAATGTATATGGATGTTTTTTACTTGTAAACTCAATAAAGATGTAATTGATAATTCAGTAAAACCCCTCAGTTATGAAAATACTTTTTTATTGCTTGAGTAAATATTCCATCATATTTGAAATGGAGGGCAGTCTCAGAAGAGCAGCAACACTTTGTTAGGCAATGGTAAATGTAACAGAATTGTAGCAAAAAAGAAAAAAATGTATTTGTTATTGCTGTTTCAAAAAAAATGATTCTCTGCTCAGAGAAAGAGAGAAAGAGGGAGAGAGAGAGAGAGAGAGAGAGAGAGAGAAGGTGGAATAATTAACTGTTGTAGAAATAACTCATATCTGAACTTAAGTATGACTATGTTCTGTTTCACTCCTCTTCTACATGGTTAAGGTAATTTCTGTAATCCCAATGGAGTAAATGCCACTGAAAAGTGCCACTTTTGAAAATAAAAAATGCTACACAATATTAAATAATTCTGATGAGGAATTGTTCAAACAATCCCAGAGAAGCTAAGTTCATACAAATGGAGCTGTACTGATAGAAGTAAGAAAGGAAAAAAAATGGAAATTTCACATACCACTACAGGGATTCATATCACTTCACTGAAAGATCATTTTAATGACACCCATTTCACTGAGACCAAATCACATAAAGTTTATTTCACATAAAACTCATTTCACATTAAACTCATTTCACTAACAAGTTTTACTCTAAGGCAAGTTAAAGGTATATGTCCTTTTCCCCACAGTAGTGCCATCCTGGTGTTAGTATATATAGTTAGTGGGGGTGTGGGGGGCATAGGAAATAATGTAAAACAAAACCAGACAACAGAAAACCAAATTAATGCCCCAAATTAATTAAATGCCCCCCCCCAACTATATGTACTACCACCAGAATCGCACTACAGTGGGGAAAAGGGCTGTCGTAGAGTACTACTTGTCAGTGAAATGAGTTTTAGGTGAAATGAACTTTCAGTGAAATGGACTTCAGTTGATTTGGTCTAAATGAAATGGGTGTCAGTGAAATGCTCTTTCAGTGAAGTGATACAAATCCCACTACAGATAAAGAGCACTTTTCCAGCTGCCTTTAGAGATTCATAGAATTTCAGACCAGTATACATTAGGGATTATTCACACACTGTTTGTGCTAAACAGCAAATAAGCACCAAATAGTAATTCTTTTCAATTGTAAATGTATTAAATATATCAAGAAATCAAAATAATGTATTAATTTTTGGCTTAGTCCCAAATTTTCTGCATGTTCAAATCTGTCCTTCTAAAAGTGAAATGTAAACCACAAGTGCGCTTTTCTGAAGTATCTAGTCTGTCTCCGGCACATACATATAAACACATGCTCAGTAAACCCCCTCAATCATGACCCTTAACTGGGTGTTTATTTGAACAATCATATCCTTTTACATTATATTTTCAGTTGCTTAATTTGAAACTGGAATCTACTAGTGTTTAGGCAACTTAACTTGAATGTTTTGATTTGTTTAGAGAAGGCAAAGTGCAGATTTTTTCTAAAAAAAATATGAAATGTAATATAAAGTATGGTAACGTGCAAAGTTATGACCTTATATATTTAAACTTAGAAATGTGCTTAGTAATTCATTACATTATATGCGATTGAGGCAAGTACTAAGATCCCTCTTCCAGTGGGGAGAACTTTTACTCTGCCACCAGCTAATTACATTCGTAGTGTCATACTTCAATAATTTACCTAAACTAATATGTAATCTGCAATGTGTAAAATATACGAACAATAATTAACTAGAGGACAGTTTATTCTTATTAGAATATTGGAGGACATATATATGAAATTTACTGGTTAGTTGAATATCTTCTTTTATTGTCGCAAAGATAATTTTTAATCACAGAAATACTTAAAGGTATACATTGTCATGAAATGACATAAAAAACATGATATTTAGCTTGTCTCTCTGTACTGTAATCCAGTTATAGGTTCATAGGTTCATAGGTGTGTACAAGGCTAATAGCCCTGGAGCCTTTATAAGCCTAACCCATAGGATTACCCAGGCATCATGCCACCCAACCTCAATTCCCAGTGCCTCTGTCAAGTAAAGTCACTGGAGTGATCCCCGGGGTGAATTTTCTATTTCCCATCCACTCATCAAGATTTATCTTGAAGAGGGCTAGTGAGGTGCTCTGTTTGACATGTATGGGAAGTCTATTCCATAGCATGGGCAGTCTCTGGGTTATGAAGTTGTCCCTCCAGCATGTTCTGTTGATTGTGGTAATGAGGTTGAGTTTTCTGGAATGTGTGGTGCATAGGGATTGGAATAACTTTAGATGTAGCATTTCTAACAGAGCTGGGTCAGACATGGCTTTGTAAGTCAAGCAGAGATCATCTCTAAGTAGACGATAGGAGACAGAGAATAGTTGGAGTTTTTTGAGTGTGTCCATATAGGACAAATGTTTAAGGCCTAGGATCCTCTTTGTGAGGTACATTTGTGGCCTCTACAGTTGTTGCAGGTGTTTAGTGAGTTACATGCCAAATAGGGCATTGTACTCAATGATTGGCCTAATGAAAGAAGAGTAGAGGGAGACAATGACCTCTTTCTTCCTGTATGCAAAACCCTTAGTAATGAGATGTGCCACATAGAAAGACATTTTGACCACAGTGGCAATGTGGTGGCAAAAAGAGAGGTTGCTGTCAATCTGTGTTCCCAGATCTCTTATAACACCTTCTGTGTTCAGTGGACTGCCATCAATGTGGTAATTCATGGGAACTGGGTTTTTCCCAAAGGGGATGATGACAGATATTTTCGCATTGAGCTTAAGACCATGGTTCTGACACCAGTCGTTGGTCTCAGTGAGGACTTTTTGTAGGATGTCAACATCACTTGGGGAGTTAATAATAGCATCCAACTTACAATTGTCTGTGAAATTTGTCAGCCAGAGTCCCTTAGTGTTGGCCTGGACTTCAGAGAAGTAGATACCATACAGGAGAGGACCCAGGACCGAACTCTGTGGGACTCTACTCGTGACTGTTCGGCAGTCTGACTTGGAGTCTGCCACTTTCACACTGTGGGTTCTACCTGTGAGCCAGTTTGCAACCCATCTAGTGATATAGGTGTTGAAGCCTACCTTAGTGAGTTTTTTCTATGATTCCTGAGTGGGTAATGGTATTAAAGGCCTTGGCCAGATCAAGGTAGGCTGTATGAACCACCTTGCCTTCATCCACAACTCTGGTGACTGACTCAGAGAAGTTGACCATGTTGAGCAGGCATGATATCTACCATTCACAAAACTAAACTGTGAGGGATCCAGAGTTTGGAGATTTCCTATATCCTTGTTTATTAGGTCCATAATGATGTGTTCCATAGCTTTGCATATCAGACTCGTCAGACTAATGGGGCCATAGTTCCCATGGTCTGTAGTCACTCCTCCTTTGTGTAGAGGGATGACTGTAACAGTGTGCCATTCATTAGGAACAAAGCCTGAGGTGAGCTGTGATTGAACAGGGCATACAGGTGAGGTGCCAGTTCACTCTGTAGTTCATGTAGAACACAGTCAGGGATATTGTCAGGTCCCATAGAAGCTGTATTCTTGGCCTTGGATAGTGCTGTTTTAACCTGTGCACCAGTAATACAGGGTGCCTGGCAATCTACTGGTATTGTGACTGGCCCCTTGGGGGGGGTGAGAGGGGTAAAATTGGCACTGAATCTGTTGGCCAGTATATTGGTAATATCTGTTGTCACGGTATAGGAGGTACCATCACGCAGTAACTCAGAGCAAATCTAGGTATTGCCGTGAAGATTCTTTACATAACTATAGAAGGCCTTGTGGTTGTCTTTCCTATCTGCTGCAATTCTGTTTTCATAGCTAGCTTTAGAGGATTTGATGAGGGATCTCAACTTTTTGTTGAGGCTGATAAGGGATTTTTTCCAGTCTTGGGACTTCACCTTATTCCACATCAGTTTTTTCCTTCTGTTGTAGAGTTTGTTTATGACAGAGGACCACCAGAGCGGCCTCCTTTTTTTTGGAGGAGAGTGTCTTGGTTCTATTGGGTATGTTAAGATACATGCATTTGTGTATGTGTTCGTACAGTGCATTGGTGTATGATTCAGCGGTCATGCAACTGATCTCCATTTGCATGGATGTCGTTAAGTTAGCCACCTGTTTTTAGGAGCCCAAAATTAGCTTTGTAGAAGATTTTCATGGTGGTTACCTTTGCGAGGGGAGTGGGAGGGATGTGGATTTCCAACGTGATTAGTTTGTGGTCAGATCTAACCAGAGAGGAGTTGACTACTGGTGTAGAGTAACGGTTGCCCATGTTAGTAATGACCAGGTCAATGATGTTGCTACCTCTAGTGGGGGTAAGGAAGAGCTGGTCCAGGGCATTGGACTTAATCAATTCCAGGAAAAATTGGGGAAGTGTAATTGGTACATGAGTAGCTTTCCCAGTTAATGGAGAGGTAGTTGAAGTCACCCAGTATGAGAGTGTTAGGTTAGACCCTAATATTCTCCCGGATGCTTAGGAATGTGGAGTGTGAGTCTTGGGACATGGCTGGAGATCTATAGCAGGCTACAACCTGAATCGCTGTCTTACCAATGTTAGCTGCACCTGAAGTATCTCAGATGCGTTATGTTGGGCTACCAGTCTAGAGGTGTGTGCATCCTTTATGAATATGGAAACACCACTGCCTTTGGAGCTTCGATCCAAGTTCTAGGGCTGAAAGGTGTGGAATCAGTTAAAGCCTGGTAGTAAAGGGGTGCTTTCTGCTGTCTTGAACCAGGTCTTTGTTACGGCACAAATGTTGATGTTCTCCATTTTAAGGAGTGCATGAAGCGAGTGCGTTTTGAGATTTAGACTTCTAGCATTGAGCAGCATGACCCTTAGACTGCATTTGTTTGTAGCTGTTATGGAAAACAGATACATTGCTACTTTGACAGCCAGAATCTATAAAGAGATCTGTGCATCTGGCAATTGCCACATACTCATTCACTCATACACGAAATTAAAGGCATTACTACAACATTACTGAATGCCATTGATTCCCACTCTGTAGTCAGTGCTGTTATGATTACATGGCATTAACGTTTGTTGTGACAGTGATAGGAAGGTGCTTAACAGGATGACATTGGGTGCCTACAATCACACAACACTGTGGGGGTTAGATGGTGTTTTCACTAAAAAGATACACAAAGCTGCAGTGGCCTGAATAACAATAATAATATTAATGCACAGAAGAGAATTCATAAATACACAATTACAGTCTACATACCATTACATCCTGTGTGTCTTAAAGCATAATGGTACTGTGAGGGAATGTAATAACAATTAGAAGATTTGTAGTGTGTACCAGGAAATACCAATTAACAATAATGGTCTGAGTACTTGCACAGTTAAGATTTGATTCATTGCATACAGACACATTCACCGAAAGATAGACACACACACACACACACACACACACACACACACACACACACACACACACACACAGAAAACCATATGCATGCATTCATACATGCATGGAATTATAAGGTTACTAAAATGAGTGTTATATTCTTTAGTTTGTAATAGTCATAATTTCTTATGTCTACTGAGTACAAATTGCAAATTTTGGTCATCTTAGACTAACTTGATTGATGTTATATAGACGTGAAAAATTGCAGTTACTCCAGAATCAGGGAGGATTTGGATGTCCTAAATACTAAAGCCTTCTTTGGTGAAAATATGATTGCTTGTAAAGAAAAGGAAAAAAAGAGGGCATTTGACTTGTCACATACCAGTTTTGTTTATATTTTCTTCAAGCATAGATGCCACTAAAAATATACTAAAGTCTCTAGCTAATATTCATCAAGGTATCTGCCTATGTTTTAGATTGACACTAAAAATGTTACTCATCTGCTAACTATATCATTTACATTTGTTATAGAAATTTTGGGGTTAATATGAATAATAATCTGCTTAGGATATATTAAATAGAATAATTATGTCACTATTTCTTGTGCCTTTCTTGGGAACGTTTATGAAGCCTTGTATTATGTAGAATGAGGAAGAGGGTCACTATGCATAATTAGAGCAAGAAAGTGCATTTATTATATTGCACTTACAGTTACCTTGCAATATTCACCTTTTTTAGGGGGGGGAGGAAGGAAGAGGAGGGGGAGAGTAAAGGGGAGGAGGGGAGGGGAGAAAGAGGGAGAAATTTGCTTATGCTGTGTAATTATATACACAATTGGTTGAAATATGTATAAATGTTATGTAGGAAAAACTTTATTTTATAGTATAATATACATTTTAATATATTAATTGAATTATTTTGATTATCATTAGTTTCTCATTTTTTTTCTTTTAGGGTTAATTTTATATGCAAGTAAATTAATATTCAAATTCCCATTAAGGCGTATTTATTAGTGCAGAGCTTTCCCATGATAATACTGAATATTTCCTTTTCCCTTTTTCATAGTTTATGTGCAGGAAGAAAGTTAGTCTTGAGAAATGCTTTACTCAGGGGAGGGCTAGGAATAATAATTACTGCACGGACACGTTCTTAGGGATGAGACTATCTAATTTTAGTACTGTTAGTGTTTTCATTCTTTTGCTTGAGACCTTCATTTACTTAAACTTGTTAATTACAATACTGCAATTAAGTTTACTAAATCATCTCTTCTTATACTTAAAATATGAATATAAATTTATCATTAAACATTAATGGTTTAAATAATGCTAAAAGGGCAAATTTACAAAAACATTTACTTAAGAAACCACATGTATTATTCCTTCAGGAAACTATTTTTTTTCATGAAATTGACACTCAGTTCAGGAATTTTAAAAGATTTATCACCTTAACTCATTCTTTTTTAAAAAACAAAATGATACCTATAAAGCACTGGATACATTTGTTGAAACACTGATGGATTTTCTTTGAACATTTATGTCTTTTGGATATTTTGGAGCCAGACCTTTGCTACTGTTTTGTTTGATTTATATCATTCTTTTTTAAGTCAAAAAAGTGGAGTAGCAATATTATGGAAATGAGTTATTCAGATGTCTCAAATTCTGTTTAAAATGAAGATAAACAGGGTTTATTTACATTGATTATTATAAAATATTTTGATAGGATTTGGACTTTGGTAAACTTAAACTGGTTTCCTGGAATGGGAATAAAAATAAGTAAAAAAGTCTTGATTTTATGATAAGTAATTATAGGGGTAATTTAATATTAGGCAGTGACTTCAACTGTATATTAGATGATACTAAATCCAACTCAACTAGAAAATTCAAATTCAAATTACTTCCTATTGCAAAATTGCTAAAAGAATGGAAAGATACTTTCAATATTAAAGATGCATTTAATTTCAAAGATAAAAACTCTTCAAATTTCATGCATTACTCTTTTAATTATGGTTTAAATCACAAAGATGCCACACAGAACTAAGTATATCTTTAACAAATTTATTCTTAGTGCTTTCATCCCAAACAATGGCAAGACTTCTTCAGATAAACCAACAAGTTAAAAAACCTTTAAATACACTTACAATCACATGACATCACTTTCCCAATGTACATATAAAGAAAAATACACACACAAAAAACTTCTTAAGTGCATTTCATAAAATTCATATTATTAACAAGATATTATTGTTAAAAGTATGACCAACTTAAAAACAAATAATTACAATTATCTACATTGTGCTTTCTACTTTAAAATCATCCAGTGGATATCATTTCACTGAGCCCAGGCCAACCCACAGATTTCAAGCATAGGATCTAGTATAATTCTCTTTTCTCAAGCCATAATTGCCATGGGCAACCCCTAGCATTCAGTTTCACTTGTTCAATCACCACAAACTTAAATTGATGTTCAGAGAAGTCAGATAAATGTTGGAAAAGGGCATTAGTCATTTTATCCCCCCTTATGTTATAAATGTGTTCATAAATATGATTCCTTAATTTGCACTCAGTTTTCCCAATATAGAAAAGTGGGCAATATTGAAACAATGCCCCATAAATTACACCTGAACTATTACAATTATATCTTCCATTAAATTTCAAGTGGTATCTGTTATTGTCAAAATGTTCACCGGTATTAATGTAAGGGCAAAAGTGGCAACACCCATGCTTGGACATCTGCCAGGACTTTTTATCTTATGGTCATTTGAACGAAGTGGTCTCTCCACAAGGTTCTTTAAATTATTACCCTTATTATATACAACCAAAAGTTTAGTCCCTATTTTTTGCCTTATTACATGGTTATCAATCAACACAGACCATTTTTTAAATAATATCACTGATCTGTTTAAAATCAATAGTGAATCTAGTAATAAAGGACAGCCTAAAATTTGTTCCAACATCATCACAGGCAACCACACTGCCATCACAGAAAAATTAGGACACTCAGTGGATCTGTAAGAATCATTTACTTCCATGCTCATTAAAATAAGAGCATAAACCCCCTTTCCTCGCTTATTTATCACTTCCATTTTAATCTCCTTCACAAATTCCATAGGATATTCTCTTTTGATAAACATAGATTCCAACAGGATGCATTCTCTTAAAAATCATCAAATAATGATACCATCTTGCAGCCCTGTCAAATTGTCCTTTGACAACTGCTTTTTTCTGTGATAAAGGGTGTGAACTATCAACGCGTAAAAATGAATTAGAGTATGTAAGCTTCCTAAAAATGGTCAATACATATCTACCATTAACCAAGTCCTTAGTCAAATTAACGTCAAGATAACTGATGCAGTCATCATTTAACACGTGAAAACTTCAGAAACTCAGTAGTATTATTAATATAATCCAGAAACAGTCCATAATCACTGTTACCACCCTTCTAGATAATAAACAAATCATCCAAGTATCTCAAATACAATTCACAGTTCTGAACGTGAACATGGTCAAACAAAAATCTTCATTCCCATTCACACATAACAATGTTAGCATATTGGGAGCCACAAGCTGCCACCATTGCTATGCCTTGGGGGTAGCTTGTCAAAAAGACAAAAGCTGGATCAGATTTTACCATATTACATTTATAGAGAAGTAAGTTGAGCATACTTTTAACAATAATATCTTGTTAATAACATGAATTTTATGAAATGGATTAGGGAAGCTTTTTGTGTATGTATTTTTCTTTAAATGTACATTGGGGTGGTGATGCCATATTTTTGTAAGTGTATTTAAAGGTTTATAGCTTGTGGGTTAATCTGAAGAAGTCTTGCCATTGCTTGAGACAAAAGCACTAAGAATACATTTGGGAAACATATCCTTACTTCTGTGTGGCGTCTTTGTGGATTAAAGTGTTTGTGGACTTTTAATGCACTGCTTTTAATTATGGTACTCAAATGAGAATAGATAAAATACTTTCTCAAAACATTACCTTAAAAATAATTTCTATATCATACCTTGCTCTTTCTCAGATCATAATGCATTAATAATAAGAATAGAAGTAAACTGTAAAAAAATCTATCTTTCATCAATGTAATTCCATCATATGTCACGAAAATAAATGAATTTAAAACAAGTTATTGGAAGAGACAGATAAATTTCTGTTATTTAATGAAACGCTTGATTCAAACATAATGATATGGGATGCATTTAAAGCCTATATTTATGGTAAAACAAATTCATGGCACAAATATAAATTAAAAGAATGGAATAAAGAACTGCTTGACATACAATGTAAATTAAAATAAAATTAAAAAAAGTTAAAGACAAATCTGACCAAGATACAGACGAGATAAGAATTCTAAATAATAAATATAATGAAATTCCATCTTACAAAAATGAATTAGCTTTGGAAAAACTTAAGGTAGCATCTTATTCAAGATCCCCTCGACATATAAGAAATATAACTAAGAGAATTAAATTTTAAAGTGTTAATAATATGATTAAAAAATCTCATAAAAATAAAAGAAACTCAGATATTGATGACATTTTAGGGAACTTTAGAACTCATTATTCAGATTTAAATAAGCCTAATATAACTGGACAGATAAATGTACTAGATGATATTGATTCTTTTTTAATTAAACATATCTCTTCTTCACAAAAAGTAACTTATTAAAACGATAGCTTTATAAGAAATTACCCATAATTTATTAAAGTTAATAAATCTCCTGGAAATTATGTAATAATAACTGAACTATATAAATTATTTCCACCAAAAGATTATAACTGTTTTACATAATGTTTTTGCAAAAGTACACATCATAAAGCAATTTCCTCCTTCTTGGAAACACACACTAATCACTCCAATTTTAAAAGAAAGTAAAGATCCTCAAGAATGTTCTTCATATAGACCTAACTCTCTACTTAATCTAGATTATAAACTATTCATGTCAGTTTTAGCTGCAGAATGAAAGAAACTTTGCCAGCAATATTTAGTATAGATTAATCAAGATTTATACATAAAAGGTAAACTTTAGATAACATTAAAAGATTAATTGCTCTAATAGATACAATGAATAGAAGGAAAGCTGAATCTTTATTTATTAGCTTAGATATTGAAAAAGTTTTTTATTCTTTGAATTGGAACTATTTATTTAAAGTATTACAGTCTTATGATTTTTCCCTCTAATTTTATTAAATTACTAAGGCTTATCGATAATAACATTAAACCATGTGTAAACCTAAGTTCATGTACTTCCAATTATATAAATTTAACTAAGAGAACTCAACAAAGATGTCCTCTTTCCCTTATTATTTGATTTGGCTATTGAAATATTTGCAATCCTTATTAATTTAAATGATAATATTTTAGGTATAGAATTCACTAAGGAATATAACTCTAAATAAAGTTATTTACTGATGATATACCATAAAAATAACCATATATAACCATATGACCATGATATAACCATTAAAAATACTCCAGAAACACTAGAAGAATTAAAGAAAATAATTGATATTTTTCAAAAAATGTCTTACTTGTATTTAATAGTGCCAAATTGAATAATTTCTTTATTAATAACAAAAATTCAATAAATTCAGATAGTTCATATTTGGTTAAAGAAATGAATAAAATGTTATATTTAGGTATTCACATTTGTAATGCTACAAAGAAAACATAAATTATAACTACAAAAAAGTAATAACTTCAATATCTAACCTTATTAATTCCTGTAATAAAATATATATCTCATTTGAGAATAGACTACAAATTATTAAAATATCTTTATTTCCAAAACTTTTATATATAACACAATTTCATATGCTACCAACAAATAAGAAACAAATAAAAACAATAGATATGCTACTTATAAACTTTCTATGGTATCCAATTAAATCTCTATTGAATTTAAACTATCATTTTAGACCTTAAATAAATGTAGGTGTAAACTTTCCTAATATAGAAAATTATACAAAAGCAGCAATTATTAAAATGACTTTTAATTGGTTAGATGTAAAGTATGTATCTAATTGGAAAAATTTACATCTTTAATTATTGAGTATTAACAACTAAATTCTTTAGACTCAATAATCTTTAATACTTATAATTATTTTTGTATTTTTATTTGTAAGTATATTCAAGTATCTATAAATTCTCCCACCATATTCGAATTATTTAAATTCACTCTTAAAAATATTTAAAACAATTTTACTGAAAATGTAAATGTTAGACACTAGTTTAATCTCTAATTTGTTTTTATTAACTAAAAACTTAATGAATAAATTGCTTCCTCATATTTTTAACTCTTGGAATAATAAACAATTTTATTATGCTTATCAATGTTTTGAGGGGATTGCATGTAAATCATCTGGATCTATTACTTTAGAGTTTAATATAAATGTCAATAAATTAAACTATTTACAATTAATTTTAACATCTTTGCAAACTAAATTTTCTCTTTCCTATAGCTCTATTTAACTGAATTTCTTGAATGGGTTCGAACTGTATTTGAAATGATTTATAAGCAATGTGAACATCATTATCTAATCTGTAAAAAGATAAAATAAAATAATTGCTAATGGAAATGGAAAAAAAAAGAAATATAATGTGCAAACCTACAAGCCATGAAAATTTAAATTGATGTATTAAGACATTTGGAGCCACAGACAAGCACTGCAAAGTATGCTGGCATTTAGCG
>NC_056727.1:244252458-244269958 GCF_019279795.1 Protopterus annectens | reverse complement strand
AGCTACCCACTGAATATCTAAAACTTGCTGTAGAAGCCATTGCCTACCCTATTGATATACTCATCAGTAGGTCCACCTAAGAATCACATGTCCCAAAACTATGGAAAAGAGCTTTTATTATACCCTTTCACAAAGGAAGCAACTCGACTGATGTCTTAAACTACCAACCCATAGCCATTTTATCTCCTATCTCTAAGCTCCTTGAAAAATTCATACACATGCAACTTCCGCATTTCCTCCTTAGTAACCAAATTTTATAGTTAATAAAGCCTGAGACTCAGGGAGAATTGTATCCACCCTATGTCATGACTTATCAAAAGCCTTTGATACAGTATGTTGTTCACTTCTTCTAACTCATCCCACAAATACTGGCATATCAGCTCCTTCTCTTAACTGGATTTCCAGTTACTTATCAGATATCAGACAAACAACAGGCAGTTAGATGGCAAAATTATTTATCTGCATATCTTCACACCTCTACTGGTGTTCTCCAAAGTGCTATATTAGCGCCACTCCTGTTCTATATCTTTATGAATAATTTTCAATCTTCATTCAGTCAGGGTTCTCTCATACAATACACAGATGAGGCTACTATTATATGCTCCACAGACACTACATCAGATCTACAGCAAATCAGGCAATTGGCATTTACTTCCATAGAGACTTAATTATAAAATAATCATATGTATCTTAATCCCAACAAAACCAAACTTATTTTATTCAGACCTAAGAAAAACACTTCCATAAACAAATCACAGTTCACTATACTTTCTCAGAGCAACACAAAAACTGAAGTAGTTAACAACACAAAATTGCTAGGAGTAATAATTGATGAAAATCTAAAGTTTGGCCTGCACATACTACACAATATCAATAAAACACACCAAAAACTAGGTATTCTTTACAGGCATAAACATTTCCTTCCTCCTTCCACTAAACAAGTACTTGCTACAACTTATCTACTTTTCTCTCTTATCTACAGTGCCCCCTTACTTACTAACTTGCTATCCTCCCTAAAAAGAAAACTCGAAGCATGTTATAACAAAATCGTCAAGTTCACAACAAATGCTACATAATCCACCCACCACTGCACATCTCCACTCACTGAATTGGCTTGAACTATCACACTACCTCACCTATCAGCAGTTAATTACAGCACACAAAATAATCTTCAAACCCTCAGATTGTCCTGTTCTAAGTTCGTTATTTACCAAGTATCTTCCCAATAGGTCCCTTAGATCTGAAAAAAACAGCACCTTTTGCAAGCCCCAAGCCCAACCTACCTGAAGTCTAACTACTTTACTCTTGTGTGGTAGCCAGAGCCTGAAATGCCCTTCCTTTAGAAATTCTAACCACTCAAAATCAAACTTCTTTCAAAACTTCTTTGAGTGAACACCTCTCTGCCAACTGGATCTGCTATTAAACCTCCTCCCTTCATAACCTGACTGACATCTTCTTGTATATACTCATATTTCAAATTTCTTTATAAATTAAGTCTCTATAGATAACTTAACTACACTTATAATGTAATCTATTGCATAATATACCCTTTTTACTTTTATCTAACTTTTTTTTGTAATCTTAAGAATGCATTTAAGCATATTGACTATTTTAACTAATTGCTATTGTCTGCCTTTCCATTTATTTTTCATGTAAATCTTATATAGTTAAATTTTCTGAATAATATTATATTTTTCTTGTAAATTTTCACATTCTTAATTCTGTTAAATGTTCTATGTTTTTATGGAGCTTTTCTCCACAGGTCTCCACTGAAAATGGGCTTGTAATGGCCCAGTGGACTATCCCAGTAAACAAATGCCAATAAATAAATAAATAAATAAATATTACATAAACTGGATTTTCCAGTCACAAATTCACCCCAGGGATCACGTCAGTCGCCCTGCTAGACAGGGGTCCAGGAAAGTAAATAATGTGGGAAGAAATAGCCAGGGAATTGTTATGGCTAGGCTTGTATAGGTCCTAGGGCTGATAGCCTAGTACCAACCTATGAACCTATGAACCTATGAACAAATGACAATAAGCTTCTTCTAAAGTAAATCTTTACCACAAGAAAATATCAGCTCTGAAAACTAGAATAAACAAGAGATGCATAAAGATTTTCCTCCATGTATGTCTCCTAGGAAAGCTGTAATCTAGAAAAAACTTCCCCTGGATTTATGAAGCCCATTAGAGCATGCAGGATTAGTCTAAGAGCTATTATTGGCAATATGGCCAACGTGCAATCCAGGAACGAGCTCCCAGGATGTGCAAGTGAGCTCTTAGACTAATCCTACACGGACCAAGCTCCTGTATGCAAATTACCCTCATTTGCAGGTGAAAACCATGCAAATGAAGGTAATTTGAGATCCAGGAAGCCAGCAGCTGTCAGTGCAGGATGAGTGCAGTCTGTAGAAATGTACTCGGTTAGTAACCGAGTACATTTCTGCAAACTACAAAATGGAGCTATGACAGTTTCAAATAAAGGCTGCATATTATTGAGGAAGCATGTCAATGGCCAAGTAGAAGGCCACTGGCATTGCAAAATGTTTAAAAAATAAAAAAGGCATCTTTTATTTTTTTTTTTTGCCAATCTCGTCTGTTTAAGCATAGGGCAGTGGCGCGCAAATGGGATCGGGGGGAAAATAAAAAAATAAACCTACATGAAATCAATGGCAGGCAGGAGACAACCTGGCCAGTGAGTAATGATTGCTAAGGAGGGATGCTCAGTATGGGACATGTAACTATGCATTAGCAGGCAATCCTAGGCAAATGAGGGGAAGGATAGTGAATCCCAGTTTTTCCCAGGGTGTGAGGCAGGTCCCAAGAGTGTAAGAGTATAAATAGCTGGGTGCAAGACTAGGATATAGGTGACATCATGAGGGGGGGGGTGTCAGACATACTGTAAGTGGATTGGAGCCCTGTGGCTCGGGATTGCTCCTAGCTTAGCACAGGTAAGCTAGGGGTGTGTCTAAACCTGCCTAGCACTCTTTACAAAGTGTAAGCAGTTGTGTGTGCCGCACACCAGGCCTTACAGGAAGAAAAAAGAAGTTAAACCAGGAAATAGCAGCGCTGTGCACATCTGAGCACTCTGTTTGTGTGGAGCGCACACAGACTTAAACAGGAAGGCAATGGGAAGGGAAAACAGCAGTAAGAAGGTAATCAAGGAGAACTAGCTTAGCTGACAGGTGAAATGTATCAGAATCAGCAAATTACACAGGCAGCAGACCAGCCCAGCCCAGCACACCACTATTAACTATGCAAACACCCTCCCCCCTTGTTTTTCCCAAATTCTCTGCACCAACGGTGTATACAAATGGGGAAATTTTACAAAATGAAAGTAGGAGAATAAAATGTTAGGGGCTGCTTTTGCTGTCATAAACCAGCATGTGCAAGAGGCTGAGGGTGGTGAGAATGTGAATGCTGCTGAGCAACCCACAGTGAGGAGATGGAGAAGAGTGTACAGACGCAGGGTAACCTACCAAGGGCTACATGAGCTGGTGATAGTGGAGTGCTATAGGGTGGACAGGGACCTCCTACAGAAAATTGTTGAGCTGTGCTGGCCACACCTCACACACAGAACTAACAGAAGGGAACCCTTCCCAGTGGATACCAAGGTATGTGTAGACCTAAGAATATTAGCTACAGGTGCCTTCCAAATGTCAACTGGGGATATGATGAGGATTTCACAGGCATCAGCATCCAGGGTACTTCACCAGTTCCTGGATGCCATGTCAGCACATGTCGATGAGCACGTATATTTCCCCATCACCCGTGAGGCGTTGGCCAGCAATATGCGTCTCTTCCACCAAATAGCAGAATACCCTGAGGTAGTGGGTGCAATAGACTGCACGCATATATGCATTAAAGCACCACCTGGTGAGCAGGGTAGGGTCTACATCAACTGCAAGGGCTTCCCCTCCATCAACTGCCAGGTCTTGTGTGATGCCCAGGGCATAATAATAATTGTGTGTGCTGGCTGCCCTGGAAGCGACCATGATTCTCACATCTGGCATCTGATGCAACTGTACCAGACATTTGCCAGTGGGGACATCCTACACGGTAACCTAGTGGGGGATGCTGGATATGCACTGGAGCCATGGCTGATGACACCCATCAGAAATGTACACACACCCAAACAAGAACTCCATAATGAGGCACACGCACAAACACGAATCATAATAGAGCATGTGTTTGGGATGCTCAAGTCATGGTTCCGGTGCCTGGACACATCTGGTGGAGCCTTGCAGTACTCACCAACTACATGTACCCAAATTGTCCTTGTATGTGTCATGCTACATAATATGATCCTGCGGAAACAGCTGCAGCAGGAACAGCATGGGGCAGGGCCACACAGCCCCCCACCATTGCCAAGGCCTGCACAGAGTGACTCGAAGGAGGAACAACCTGAGCCTGCCCCAGTAGGCAGAAGGAGGCATGTCCAGTATGCTCTGGCCTTGGCAAAGAGGCAATGCATAGCAAATGCACTGACACAGTAGGGACCCAAGGAATGACACCTCTCTCTGACTCGCACATACAGTAAAAGGGGATGCCAAACATGACACTACCTGTGCTCAACCATGTATAGGGAGTGTACTATGTGCATCCAACACAGGCAGCCCTGCAGCACCACCCTCAATACTGGGACACCCACAAGGTAAGTGACTCACTCATGCCAGTTGGGGGGGGGGAATTACATACCCAACAACAGTTACAGCCAGCAGGATATGTGTAGACAAACACAAACAAATGCTGTACTATAGCTTCTGAATGAGCCCTATTGGTAACCCCTCCCCCAGGCATACGCAGACAGAGTACAGCAGGCCAGGCAGTTGTATGCAAGTTGTGAAGGCTAGGAAGACAAAAACTAATATGTAGGTAGTTAAAGCTAAGATCTGTAGTACACTGGTATGCCTCTAGCCAGCATGATAGGTAAGACTACAGACTGAAATGGAGTACCTGACATACCAGTACAGTCCTAGCAAATGTGTACAAGTGTCAGGTGTGCCCCCCATCTTACGTACACTTATAGCAACAGTCAGGTGTGCCCCCCCGCTCTTGTGTAGAAATGTAGAAACAGACAGGTACCCCCCCCCCTCGCTATCCAGGAATGTAGCAACAGTCAATGCCAAATGACCAATGGATACCCTGCAGACACAGCATGCTACCTGTCGGTGTACAACACAAAGGTTAGCACCGCAGTACAAACTACCTGGACTTGATCCACAAATGCAATACAGATGGCCATACTGGGCATGCTCACACACTTAAACACATGAAGGCCATGTCTGCAAACACCAGTGGAATAGACATACCTGGCAGTTGCAGTACTTAGTGCAGACACATGTCAGTATGCACCACTGCTGCCTTGCATACACAGTGGATAGGAATACAGACATATATGTAAGGACAACACACTATAATAAGCCAAAGGTAGACGGACATAGATGTGTGGAAGAGGGTTACCATGACAAGAAGCCATCCGGGCCTGTCCCACCCAGCACACAGCCAAAGGGCCCCAAACACATGAGGTGCAGATGTCACTCACTGCAGATACTAGCCACCAGTATCTGTCAGCAAGACAGACTATGTGGTGCACATGCCAGCTGTGCAACATGACTGTACAAGGAAATAGTCATCTAGTAGCTGTATACATGTACCACTGACATATAACCCTGTGTGTGCCCGCATGTGGCATATCAACCCCTACATGAATGGGTTATGGCCCATGCAGACACCACCCCTCCCCATAGCAGTATTGTGACAAGCCTGCTGAGGTCATCCAATGTGAAATACACCTTTGGGAGAGCTGTAGCTCAGTAATCTCCATGGCACATCCCATAACTGCATACTGCTGTAGTGATAAACTAGTTAGCTAGTAGTTCTAACCCTAGTCTTGGCGAGTGCGTGTCTGTCTGTCTCTGACTGTGTAGAGAGAAATGCTTTTTAGGTTACTCACACTGTGTACAATTCATATACTCAACTTTGGCAAGGCTGCTGATGTCACTCACCTAGAAATACACCTCTGGGAAAATCATACCCCAGTAATCTCCGTAGCATGTCCTGTAATTACATATTGCTGTAGTGTGATAATGTAGTTAGGTAGGTGTTTTAACCCCAGACCTGGCAACTGTGTGTTTGTGTGTGAATCTGTGTGTGTCTGACTGAGTAGAGAGCAATGCTTTCTATGCTACTCAAACTCTGTACAATTCATATACTCAACTTTGGCAGAGCTGCTGATGTGACTCACCTAGAAATACACCTCTGGGAATATTATTGCCCACTAATCTCCATAGTGTATCCTGTAACTGCTGTAGTGTGACAAAGTAGTTAGGTAGGTGTTCTAACCCCAGACATGGCAACTGTGTGTGTCTGACTGAGTAGAGGGCAATGCTTTTTAGGCTACTCACACTACGTACAATTAATACACTCAATGTTGGCAAGGCTGCTGATGTCACTCATCTAGAAATACATCTCTGGGAAAGTCCTAACCCAGTAATCTATGTAACGCCTCCTGTAACTGTGTACTACCATAGTGTGATAAAGTAATTAGGTAGGCATTCTAACCCCAGACTTGGAAACTGTGTGTTGGTGTATGAATCTGTGTGTGTGTCTGACTGAATAGAGAGCAATGCTTTTTAGGCAACTGTGGAGACTTACACCTGCTTTGCTTAGGCAGTGGTATGAGTATTGTCAGTGTTGCTCATGATCAGCTGATGGCCTCTGCATGGATTACAGCCCTCCTCTCGCTGATTGCATGTGGAACAGCTGTGGTAACATTCCCAAAGCCAATTGTATGGAAACACACTCAAATATCTAAGAACATCGTGTTGGTGTTGGGCCTTTTCATTCACTGTGAGCAGGAACTAGATCTGCTGTTTGGCAAACAGCATCACAGATGGATTGTGTACTTACCTCTGGCAACATACACTGTGGAAACAGACCAACACACAGGAGGCGGATGTGCTTGTCTTGACTACAGACTGTAAGTGCTGCTATACTGCAGTTGGGGTAATATTGGTTTAACAGGATGTGTGTGGATATGGCTGTCCTACATGTTTTAATACTTGTTGTGTCAGTGCTATGTTTATGAGGAATTCCCATCTGTAAGGTCATCTGCAGACTGGGCAGTGTGTGGTGCCTTGTGTTCCTTGTGTTACCCACAGAGTACCTATCTCTCAACTTCAGAAGGTAGTGTGAGGATTGCAGTCAGTAGACGGTGACAGCCGTTAGAGTTACTGACATCATATCCCTCATAGGACATATGTTGAATCAAACCCTGTTACGACAGGCAATGTATGAGGTTATCAAACATCGACACATTAAGACACACACCTGGCATTAGAACTTCTACCTAACTAGTTATTACACTACAGCACTATGCAATTCAGAACGCACCACAGAGATTACTGGAATACTCTTTTCCCAAAGGTTTATTTCACAGTGAGTGACAGCAGAATTGCCAAAGTAAGGCAAATGAATTGTAGTGAATGTGACTAGCCAAACATGCATTGCTCTCTACACAGGCATAGGAACAGACACAAAAGCATCCACACCTCCCATGTGTGAGAATAGATCCCCTACCAGAGTTCTACATCACTACAGCATTACACTGTTATAGCACATACCACAGAAATTGCTGGAGTACTTGTTCCCCAAAGGTGTACTTCACAGTGATTGCCATCAGCAGGACTGCCAAAGTAGGGCATTTGAATTGTATTGAGTGTGACTAACCTAAATTGCCCTAATTAGTCTGTATGCAGTATCTGCTGTTCTGGCCAGAACAAAAATAACCTGCCTTTGCAGGTCATGAACACTGTACACTATAGTCACAGTAACTAACCACTAAGCCATCACAACAGAACATGAGACTGAGGTTTCACCAAAGTAATCCCACCATAGGCTAATCAAACTGAACATGTGAAAGGAATGTATATGCAGTTGTCTGTAAAAGACCTCTTCAAAGCCAACTTCATGCTACTCAGGACAGAAGTGACAATGTGTATGACACCCATGAAGACAGGAGCTGACAGTTCAACCAATGAATCCTGCACTAAGGCACTGTATGAGCACATCCCCTTGTGCATGATTCCTGACATCCCACATAGAACCACAATGCTCTCCTCCCAAATAAGCAAGCCAGTCTGGTGGTCTCCTGCCATTAACAGAGTATACAACAGAAGGTAGACACTGCTGAAGAAAAAAGAATAATCCAAGGATGCAAACAACTCCCTTACCAGCCCCAGTAAGACGTTGAGATCCCTCATGGAATCCTGCAAAGCTGGTTATGTAACTAAAATCGCCACAGATTCCACAGACAACCACTCGGCATTCTATAGCTATGTCCAGAATCTAACTGACAATGCTCAGAAGTGCTCTGGGCTACAACAGAATGGCATTACATAGTCTGCTCCCATGGATTGTGCCAATACCCTGGCAGATTGATTTAGTGCCACATTCACCCTCTCTCACCACCAAAAGGGCCCATGCCAATACGAAAAGAGTTCCATTGCCCAGTAATCAAGGCCACTCAGGCAGAAACCGCACTATCCAAGCTAAGAACACAGCATCCATGGGACCAGATGACATCCTGGGCTGTGTACTACATGAACTACAAAATGGAATGGCAACTCACCTATCTGTCATATGTAATCATAGCCTCGTATCAGGCCTTGTGCCCACTGAGTGGCACACAGCTGCAGTTATCCCACTCCACAAGGGGGGATCCACCTTGGATCCCTGAAACTACTGTCACATCAGTCTGACAAGCCTGATATGCATGGCCATGGAATGCATTATCAGGGAAGTTTTGACACAGACATTGGCAACCCTCAAACACTGGACCTCACACAGACTGGGCTCATGGAGGGCCAATCTTGTCTCCTGAAACTGATTGACTGCTTTGACTCAGTCTGCATAGCTGTTGAAGAGGGTAAAGCAGTCCAAAAAGCCTATGTGAACCTTGAAAATCCCTTCAACACCATCCCCCAGTCTGGAAACATAGATTAATGTACTAATCCAGCGATACATCCCTATGCCACTCAGTGGTTTGCAACATGGCTTACTGTCAGAACCCAAACTGTAGGTGTAACTGACTCCAAATCCATCTCCAGACAAGTGACAAGTGGAGTACCTCAGGGTTCAGTCCTGGGACCACTGTTGTTTAGCATCTACATCTCTGAGGTGCAGGCCAACAGTATGGGACTCTGGCTAACAAAGGTAACAGATAACTACAAAATGGCAGTCATTATGAGCCTGACTGTACTGCATGATATGTTACTGATAGCCTCCTGACATCATGCAGGTGGGATGGAGCACTGTTAACATCCTGTGCCCTTGTTGTGTAAGGTCCTGGTTATGGGATCTGCAACAGTTGGTAGTGTATTGCAGGGCAGATGTGTTATCACAGTGACATTTCAATATTGGCCCTGTGTTTGTGCTTCCAGCCACAACTCTGTCAACCTTTGTACATATGTCATGCAGTAGGGGGTGCGTATGTTCTGTACACCATATTCATTGACAGTATATCTAATAACAAGCCAGTGAGCTATCAGACTGCTACACATGTTATATACAGTAGGGATTATAACTGAGGACATAGCCTGAGCATTCTGTGGTTGTGTGTACAGTACTGAGGTATGTGTAAATCTGGTAATTGTCGATAGTGCGTGTATAGTGAATATGTACCTTGGCCTCTGTAGAGACTGTGGTAGATGTCATTGTTCTTGGTCCTGTTCTATCTGATATTACATGCTGCTCCACTGTATGTCACCCTATCAGCTTACATGTCTGTAGGGGCGAACACACACATGTCCCAAACCACAGAGAGCCATCAGACTGCACTGTATAGCGGTCCAGTATTTGTAGGATTGTTGTGTGAGTGGCTCATATGAGGATGGTGCACATCAGATAGTACATATACTGTAATAGTATGCTAGTTTACCATATGTGGCTGTGTTCACATTGGTTGTGGTAATGCACTTTCACACAGGTGTCTGTTACTCTGTGATGTGACATGTCTGAAGAGCCTGCTATCTATGCAGGTACATGTGTATTCCCACATAGGAGATGTAGCCCAGTGTTGAGTCAGTCTGCATGTAGCCTGCACCATGCTTAGTTACATGCCTAGTAGCTTACTGTACTTATCCAGTGAGATGTCATGTCCAGATACTTGCCAGATGTACTGCTGCCGGACCACCATAACAGTCATGTATGTCAGACAAAGCAGTGTGATGATGTTCAGATGTATGTCACTTACAAGTGGATAGTATGTGGCCATGGCACCTCTGTACCAGCAGTTATTATGTGTCAGGACAGACAGGGATATATGAATGCATAATCTATGGGGCAAATGTATACCATTATGTATGTGTTATACCCATCTAAATGGCTGTTAACATCCACATTGACAGGCCTGGTCCACATGTCTTGCATGAAGTGGTTCTGTGTATACCCCTGGACTGACCAGAGCGTGTCAGATTGTCCACATATATCGGCCATATCACAGCTGTAGTCCACAGGGGCTTTACTGTGCTAGCAGTGGTACTGTACTATGATGACCTTAGGATGTCTGTAAGTAGCCAATAGCGCACATATTAACAGCAGAAGTGGCCTCCCACACACACCATTTCTGTGAAGACAATCCCTATTACAGTAGCAATAGTCTACGAATATACCTGCAATACGTACATGACATCCCCTTGCACTAAGAGGTTGGGGATATTGGGGCTGAAGAAGGGCTTGACTCCATGTGCAGGACATATAATGAATATATATGTATATATAATTATACATATATCCATATAGATATATACACATATACATATCTTGCTTACTGTATGACAACAGTTCTACACATATGTGCCTGTGTTCCAGCCTCTGTCCTCCACCTACATACCAGGCTTTGCACATATGATATGCTGTCAGGGGTAGTTATATAGTGGGCTGTGTGTATGTCATGCTGTCATTCCTGCCATCACTCCACTGCTTTTGTGTCCCCCAGACATACTGGTGGTTGGGGACATATATGTGTGGCCTTCACCTACACAATACATGTGTGCCCTAATGCACTCCAGAGGTCAGTGTGTGTAACAGTGGTATATGGCCCAGTATTAGTGAGTGTAGGGGGTGCACCATGACTAACCTAGGCTGTTACAACATGTGTGGGTATCTGGGGTAAGCTGCCTTAAGGTATCTGGATGTATAATATTTCCATACAATCCACCTTGGGTAAATGCAGGCTTACTGCCTCCTGTCATATGGAATTTTCTGTTTGTCAGTGTGATTGTGATGGTGTCAGGTATGCCTTGTTATGTAACGGATACATCTCATTGTGTTAACTGGAGTCTGTACCCCCTAGGGATTGTGTACAGAGTGTAGATAGAGGCTGCTGACCTATACAACTGCATTACATACTGTTGATTGTCTGGTATGCTGTGGCCCAGTCTGTGACTACTATTGTACTACTTGATGGCCTCAGCCTGGACAGCAACATATGTCAACCTTTCCAGACTACTGTATTAATATAACTGTTCCACAGTTTCATTCCACTGTTGATATGGCTGTCAGTGTCTAAACAGCTATATGACATGACATATACAACTGTCATAGTACACAAAGAAAGCTTTCACTCTCTTTTATCACACCTGTGTGTGGTGTTACACCCTTTGATATCTCTGTGGGTATATGTTGCAGGCTATGAACTTTTTCATATGGGTGACTCATACAGTCTCCAGTTGGTAAGGTGGTGATGGTAGGAATACTGGCTGCTCCATATTGTGTGCATGTACTACATATGTATCTTACTAAACACATCTCTGTGTGTGTATGTGTAGTTACAGATACACACACACACACACACACACACATATATATATATATATATATATATATATATATATATATATATATATATATATATATATATATATATATATATATATATATATATATATATATATATATATAGATAGATATAGATATATATATACCTGTATCTGCATATATGTGTATGTGTATATGTATCCTAGGGATGGCCATGTCATGTCTGGTCTTGGTTATGGGATCTGCAACACTTGGTACTGTATTACAGGGGGGATGTGCTTGGCTGGGGGGGGGGGGTATACCTATTCGTACCAGACATAGATTGTGTAGGTCCTCTCAACCCCATTAACATTGCATGAGGACATATATGTTTTTGTTATTTTCACTGTGTTATCTACAGATGTATGTCCCTATATACCTATATATATATATATATATATATATATATATATATATATATATATATATATACATATATATGTCTGCTGACATATATATAACCTGCCTTATATATTTAGACATGTAGATATAAACATATATATCTATAGATGTAGGCATTTGCATGTTTATATGTTTTTATATATATATATACATATACATATATCAATATGTTGTACCTGTTTAGACATTAATATATTTACTCACACACATACATCTACATTTTGGAATACATTCTCTGTACTGTTGAATGACTAGGCTGGATGATATGTTTGTGAATATATCAAGGATATGTATATCTGCGATTGCTTAGTGATAAAACACTTTGGCTATGGTGTGCAGGGTCATGGGTTAGATCATAGCAGAGGCTGTTTATTTTGTTGCTAGGCAGAACAAGGGCCAATGGATACAGTGAGTTTAAGGCAATTTTGAGCAGTTGTAAGCGGGTTTGCGCGACAGTAAGCACTGCTAAGTTACGGTTACTGTTTCTTATACTCAGCTCCTGAATTGCTTAACCTGTATAGGCATTGCTTACACCCGCGCAAACAGGCTTACTCCCACTTACTGCTGCTTAAAAGGGCTTACTCCCGCTTACCTCCACACTAATTTCTTTAAAAGAAAAGAAAAAGGTGTTGATAGGAAAGTGGTGAAAAAAGGGGCACAAAGAGGGAAAGACAGTAGGGAAAATAGCTAGGGATGTGCAGGAATGGTTTAGGGAATGTCCATAGCTGCTCATTTCTTCTACAGCAACAACTGTGCATATACACTGTATTTGGAGGTACATTTGGACACTCGAACCCCTGGCAGAGGGGTGAGGGCAACAATAATTCATTATGATACCAATTAGACCAGATTGCATGTGTCCAGTGGACACATGTGCGAAATGGACAGTTATGTATGGGGGGAGATTCTTTTGTGGGAACAGATCGCCCTTTTTTTTTTCAGGTGGGAGTGTGATATTGGGGAGGGGTAGTAGTTATATTTGGGGAAGTAGGTTTGGTACATTAACAAACAAGACACACAAGATGCATTCAGGGGTGGTATATGACACATGTGGGGGATAAACACATTGATGGGGAGGGTTGGTGGGATATCGGAAGTCCACAAGCTCCTTAGTGGTAACAGTGGGACTGAGGTCCCCACCTATGGGCAGTCACCACTGCACCTTCACAACTCTGAAGGTGGCTGTGCTGGGAGCTGAGCCACAGAGCCAGTCTGACTCTCTAATTGTGATACGAGGCCCTCAAGGCTTGCATAGAAGATCACCGACCTGGTCGTTGGTCGCTCTACGTACCACAGACTTGACCTGGTCACGGGTGACAGGTGCCTGTCCACGTCCACTCCTGGGGGTGTGAGCCCCATCCCCTGTGGTGGTTCCACCCGAAGGTGGTGCAGGACCAATGGACAGGGAGGTGCCGGGTTGAGCCCCAGACTTGCTGGCGCCCGGTGCCTCGGCCACTTGACGTGGGACAGGTGGATCCGCTGGCACCGGCCTTCCCAAGCATGCTATAGTCTTTAGATTTCAACATCATATATGGGTTAGTTATAGTCAACACATTCCAGGGTTAGGTATAACAGCATGCATAAATATTCCCATTAACCCAGACACCAGATATGGAACAGTTGCATAGCAAACAGAACACATGCATATATGGGACCACAGTGGTGATACGAACAGCATGCAGGTACATTGATGGCACCATGCTAACAATATTAGAATAATTCAATATGGCACATGCATGGGAACCATTAGAATATTTATCAAACAACTGGCCATTATCAGAGTCAGTACATACCAGTTGGGGTGGGTATGTTGATTATTGTTGGAGATCAGATGGGGGGAGAGAAAGTTGTCAGTTAACAAGTACTATATTCCTGTACTCCACATTACTTTCCTAGTCAGTGCTGGTATATGTACCTTACAAGTGTTGCTACACTACCCTATTGACATATATTGGACACTGATATGGCTGTCAACATCATTACACATGAACCGGTTTTATCTGCAGTATAGAGCTCTTACCTTGTATACCTGTGGAGGAAATGTTTGTTAACACTGACTAACTGTACACATATGGTGGGATTCCATTTTGATGTTTTGCAATATCCTATCCAACTCTTTCTGCACAGACTCTGGCCATGTGTTGACCACATGCTGGTATGCCTGGACATATCTAGACTATTGCCATCTTCCACCTTTAGTGACCTGACACACACATATACATTCTTTCCTACACCGTTATATTATGTAGCACAGTGTGGCCGACAGTGACCACTGATACTTTATTATTCAGAGAAACTGCAACACTCACAATCCCCTACAATACCGGGGTGGACGGTACCAGTACAGGTTATATTGGTCTATATTTCACAGCACTGTGTTCGTATCCAACGTACCTGTGGGAACAATGCTTGTTAACACTACCTGACTGTTGCCACACAAGGTTCCAGATTACACATTACATCTCACTCTGTTACTGTACATACTCTAACCACAGCTTAACAGACTGGGGTGTGAATGGGACATACGTGGCTTCTTATTCACATAAGATATTGGGGAGTTGCTAGTGTGCCAGGTTTGTTGTCATAGATGTGTGTCAATCAGTTGTATTCCCTGTTTGCTGCCTATACGTCGGGGATCATCCTACTGGTTTTTCAGGGGGACATGTTGATAGGCATTAGATATGGGCCCCTTTAATAGACAGTCTGGACATATCTGTACAGTCATGGTGTATAATTCTGTATGCAGACTACTACCACTGGCAGGATTCAAACCGTGGCTGTGTGTGCTAATAAAACAACAGTTCACGTCTCAGTTGCATGTGCTATTCAGGTTTTGTTGTCTGCATTTCCCCTGTTTACTGTCTATGTGTCTCTCAGTTGTACTAAATGACCTCTGGGGATTACACCAGTCATATACAGGCATTCCTACACATTCACATTGGGTCTATATCATAACATCAAAGTTCTCTAACACTGAATGTTATTATATCGAACCCTAAACACCAAAGTGTGAAAACATCAATCAGTCAGAATAGCAAATTTTTTCAAAGGGAAAAAAATTTGCCATTCCGAGAAACATACACACAGCACAAACACACACAAAAAACAGCCATCCACACACATACACTTAAAATCTCACACCTAAACTAAACTTTGCATACAGTACTAGCTATCCACTTACCTTAACCCAACCCTAACCCTAAGGTCCATCACTATCGCACACTCACCTCACCCGCGCCCTAACCCTAACTCACCAAACCTGCCCCCTAACCCTAACCTACATACAATCACACATTTGCTTGACCTACACCCTAACCCTAACTCACCTAACCCACCCCCAACCCTAACCTACACACAATCGCACACTTACCTGAACCCGCGCCCTAACACTAACGTCCACACAACCGCACACTTATCTGACCCACTCCCTAACCCTAACTCACCTAACCCGCCCCCTAACCCTAACCTACACACAATCGCACACTTACCTGAACCCGACCCATAATGCTCCAACATATCGAACGCTGAAAACAGCAAAGCCACAGCAACAGCCCACCGAATTCTTTCCCTGGGAAAGAATTAGATGTCCTGCACCTTCGCTGTTTTCAGCGTTCGACATTACGGGTCCAATATTATAACAATCAATGTTAGAGAACTTCGATGTTATAACATAGACCCTTCACATTATGGTGCATGGTGTGGGTAACAGTGCTTAATACTACAGTATTATTACATGATTGCAAATGTACATTACCATATGATACCAGAATATATACATACAGTCCAGTTGTTAGACCTGTTTTGTCAGGGTATTACACTTTTATTACCATACTAACAATAATTGGCTCTTCCTGCCATATTCTTTAGTGTATGCAGTACTTGTCTTAAACAATACAGGTTTATACTAGCAATTACTTTACTACTACATTTATTTTTATTTCCTATGACAGTAAAAGCATGAGTATTACTGACCTGCCTCACATTGTAACCATGCCAGGTGGGAGATGTGGGCCTCCTGGTTCATGGTCCACTGAGCTGGCCATTATTAAACAGGTAGTGGACTGATACTTACACACAGCTGGGACATCTCCTGATGCTCTAGCCTCTTGGAGCCACTCCTCCAAGAGGTCCCCATTCCACCGCTTCAAGTCAGAATAGTGGTGCCTGGCCTGTTCAACAGTTCGGGGTATGCCAGTGGCAGTGGTGAGGTGACAGGCGAGATGGTCCCAGGCCTCCACCTTATATTGGGAGCCCTGGTACTGGTTCTGCAGCAGTCTCTGTGCATGGTCTTTAACTATGAGTCCAGCCATGACCTTGGACTCCTGGATGCACCAGCGCTGTGCCCGGAAGTGCACTCCTTCTCCCCTTACTGCCATAGTGTTTGCAAGGGGAAGCTACAACCAGTTATGAGCTGTATTCCCATCTCTTGGGTTTAAGTAAGGCCAATTTCCTGCACTTTTCAGTTATTGGCTGGTTTTGAAAAGGCTAAGCTGTGTGCAAACCTGCTTACCTAAGGTTGGCATTATTTAATGAAGTATACCACTGGGCAGATTGAATTGGCGTCCCTACACATTGCTTACACTAAGTTGAGCTGTGCTGCGGTTGGCATTACTTAATAGTTAATTAGCACTATATTTGCCTTTTGGCAGTGATTTATTCTTCATTGCAGGTTATATATGTGTCTGGTATCCGTGATTCATGTATACATACACTGTATGGGGACCTGGGGACTTCTACACTTTATTACAACAACACCTCAAATCTATGCTTACTGCAGTACTCTAGTTCACATATTTATGTTTTGTGGCAGGTTATACAACATCACAATGTACATAGATTCAGTTGACATGTTTGATTTGATTTTCCTGTGGTGAGGATTAGTTTGCTGATACCTCGTTTATTTGTATTGCTACGATGGCTTAGTGGTTAACTGCTGTGTCTGTGGTGTACAGGGTCCTGAGTTCAAGACTTGCAGAAGCTGTTTATTTTGTTGCTGGGCAGAACACGGGCCATTGGGTACAGAGTGATTAAGGCACTTTAAAGGAGTTGTAAGCGGGTGTGCGCAGGTTTGCGTGGAGCTAAGCAATGCTAACCTCCGGTTACAGTTTCTTACATTCACTTAGTTTTTACTTTGCTTAATCTGTGTAGGCAATGCTTACCCCCATGCAAATGCACTTAAACACGCTTACTAGAGCTTATATATGCTTACTACTGCTTATTTATGCTTAAATATGCTTAC
>NC_056727.1:244214958-244247458 GCF_019279795.1 Protopterus annectens | reverse complement strand
TACCATGTGTGCATGACACCGAATCAAAATGTGAAATTCACTTGTAGTAATTTATTTTTTTAAATTCTTCCTTCATTCATTCTGGAAATGTCTTTACTTTCCATTCTCTCCTACTCTTACACATATTTTCCACATGTACTACAATACTCATAATTTGTGCTTGTGTTCTTTTTACCACTCCTATATTTTTCATTTCTGTCGTTATACTACTATGCTCCTTTACTGTTTTACCCAGATATGCAGATAACTCCTCCCATGTAAATAACATTTCTGCTTTAACAATAATACCTTATTTTTCTCGTTTTGTATATTTCTTTTCCCATATCATAACAGTGACTTGTATTATTCTTTAAAATCTCTAACACATTTCTCCAGATTCTCACATACATCACTTTTGGTTCCTTTTTTACATCATCCTGTTAGTAAAAAGTCACTTTTTATGCTTCTTTTTAAATTCATTCTACCAGTTTTTATAGAAGTTATTCATGGTTATATGATCCTTCCATAAATGTAACACTTCACACTTTCCAATGTCATCCCATAATTTCTCATTTTTACATTGTGCTTCCTTTCCTATTTTAATATCTTTTTTCCTTCAGCTGTGCCATCATCTAAGACTGCAAGCCTTCCAAAAATAATCAGTTTTAGAATCAAGTGTCCCTTTCTAGTAGTCCACTCGTTTTATTACCACATTTTATCCTTCCTGTATTTTGTTTACATCTTCTCCTTAACTCACAACTAAAGTCCTTTGCAGTTATAATTGTCATGTTAACCTCTACATAGTCAAAAGTTTGATCAAACAGATTATCTCGTTCCTTGTTAATTATATGCATAAACAGTGCTATAGTTCTATAAACATATTCCCCAGGATTTAATAAAATCCATGTAGGCACAGTGTAGAGCCTACATGGAATGTTACCATGTCCGTGTACACGGATCCCCCTTGGCAGCACACCATGCATATTAATGATGGTGTGCTGCTGAAGGAGAACACAGTTATTGGATCAGTGTAGGGAGTGCAGTGCTAACTGTGTCTGCAGATGAGTAAGACACTCCCTGCATTGTCCAATTGTATTATTTCAATGCTATTTTTTTTTTTAAAACGGATGTTTGCCCGTCGTGGAGCACAGCAATGCTAAGTGGCTCTGAGACACCTGCCAGACATCTAAAAATAGAAACCAGATGCATTTAATTATTTATGTAAATGTCATATTTAAGCATAGCTAAGCAGGTTTGTGCAGCATGGCACAGCTCAGCATTACTTATAGATAGCTCAGAGATATATGTAAAGGTGTAGCAGAATTCCACATATCTACATAGCTAAATGGGTGAAGTTACAGCCACATGTGCAGTAGGTCCAGGATTTGAATACATGGAAGAGAAAGTGAGCGTTCATTTCTGAAATACAAATTACAGCAATTATTTTAATGTATGGCCTGCTGCTCTCAGCTAAGCTCTGCTATGACCTGCTAAGCACCACATAAACACAATAATGGCTGAGAATATTTATGCACTGCTTGGCTGTGCTTGGCTGGTTTGCACACTGCTAAGCAGTGCTAAGCATACGGTTCTGTGATTTTTCATGATGCTTAGGTCAGCTGCGCTGGTCTGAATGCTGCTAAGTGACACACTACATTTTTAAATGTTGCCCAATGGCATTTAAGGGCAGGAAAAAAGCTACATTAGGTATAATAGGCAGAAATACAGCATAATATGTTGGAGTTCTGTCTCTGAAGGGTACTATAGCAGGCATTGGAGAGGGTTTGCACTTTCATGCACAGTGCTGTGGCATTCTGGAGTCCAGTGTCATGGTTGGACTCCTAGTAAAAAGCCAAGATGACCAGCTGCTGCATGGAAGTTTCCAGGGCTCAGAGTGTAAAGCGGAGGCCTGATAATGGCTGGCATGTGAACTCACCAGTGTGACTGGTATCCCCCACACAGGTGAGCAGGTACATTACCACCATGAAGACCTGAAGCATCGAATGAGGGATCCCTTAGACACCTGGGTCTGAGAAGCTTGGGTAGGGAATGCCCCATAAGTATGGTAGTAGCTTTACCTCTGTTTCACCATACCATCGATACCAGTGGATACCATCCCCCACCATCGGCACCATTTGATACCATCCCCCACTCTGGAATTATAGACAAACTCGCTAAACTAGGTATAAATCATTATGTCACAAGATGTGTTGCTAACTGGCTAACCCACACTGTGAAAGTAGCAGACTCCAAATCCAACTTCAGACCAGTGACAAGTGGAATACCACAGGGTTCAGTCCTGGGACCCCTCCTGTTTGGTATATACTTCTCTGAAGTACAGGCTAACACAGAAGGTCTTTGGCTAATGAAGTTTGCAGATGACTGCAAACTGGGAGCCATAATCAAAACTCCTAACGATGTGGACATCCTACAAAAGGGTCTCACCGAGACAGATGCCTGGTGTCAAAGCCATGGCCTTAAGCTCGATGCCAAAAAGTGCAATGTCATCCCTTTTGATAAAAACTCTGTACCCATGAATTACCACATAGGTGGTAGTCTGCTTAACACTGAAAGTGTGATAAGAGACCTTGGGACACAGGTGGACAGTAGTCTCTCCTTTGAAAATCACATTGCCACAGTGGTCAGGAAGTCCTTCTACATGGTACACCTCATCACAAAAGGTTTCTCATCCAGAAAAAAAGAGGTCATTGTTCCCCTCTACTTATCACTCATTAGACCCATTATAGAGTACAGCACCCTTTTTGGTATGTACCTCACAAGACATCTACAACAACTGGAGAGGCCACAGAAATACTTCACAAAGAGGATTACTGGCTTCAAACAGATACCCTACGCAGACCGTCTCAAAAAACTCCAGCTTTATTCCATTGCATATTGCCTACTCAGAGGCGATCTCTGCCTAACATACAAAGCTATGTCAAACCCAGAGCTGTTGGACATGCTCCACTTAAAGAAATCCCAATCCCTCTGAACTACATGCTGTAGGGACCTAAACTTTGTCACCACAATAAACAGAACATGCTGGAGGGATAGATTCCTGTCCCAGAGACGTCCCATACTCTGGAACAGACTACCTATCTATGTCAGAGCTCCTCATTAGCACTCTTCAAGAAAAATATTGATGATTGGATGGGAAATAGGAAATTCACCCACTTCTGTGGCTCTGCTTGACAAGGGCACAGGAAAATAATTTTCTTGGGTGGCAAAAGCCAGGGTACCTTTTTGGCTAGGCTTATATAGGCCCTAGGGCTAATAGCCTAGTACCTACCTATGAACCTATGAACCAATATCTAATCTGAATGCCTGCTAAACTGATATGATTAATGGTGTGCTTCTCTCCCAGCAGATGCAGAGGAGAGGGCTTGCAACATCGAAGCACATGTGGGGTGCTTGGCCAGGTTCATAGGTTCATAGGTTCATAGGTTGGTACTAGGCTATCAGCCCTAGGGCCTATACAAGCCTAGCCATAACAATTCCCTGGCTATTTCTTCCCACATTATTTACTTTCCTAGACCCCTGTCTAGCAGGGCGACTGACGTGATCCCTGGGGTGAATTTCCTTTCTCCCATCCAATCGTCAAGGTTCCTCTTGAAGAGGTCCAAAGAGGCACTCTGCTTGACATGTATGGGCAATCTATTCCAGAGTCTGGGGAGTCTCTGGGTCAGGAACCTATCCCTCCAGCATGTTTTGTTTATTGTGATGACAAGGTTTAGATCCCTGGAGCATGTAGCTCTGAGGGATTGGGATTTCTTATGTAGCATGTCCAACAGCTCTGGGTTTGACATGGCCTTGTATGTTAAGCAGAGATCGCCTCTGAGTAGACGATATGTGACAGAGTATAGCTGGTGTTTTTTAAGGTGGTCAGCATAGGGCATCTGCTATGATGCTGTTGTGCCATGAGTGTGCTGAGTACAAATGTATTATGCTAACTGTACTGACATAAGCAAGAAATAGTAAAGCACTAACTGCAATAAAGTATATACAGTAAAGTTTGTATAGCAATAAATGTGGACTTAGAGATGTATTGCAATAACTGAATACTGCCAACTGTAGTGCAATAAGCAAGAAAGATTAAAGCATTAATTGCAATAAAGTATATGCAATAAAATCTGTAGTGCAATAACAGTGGAAAGGCAGCTGTATTGCAAGACCTAAATAATGTCAACTGACGTGCAATAAAAGCTCAAAACAATGCCAGTAACTGCATTAATGTATATACAATAAAGTCTATTGTGCAATGTGTGGAATTAGAGCCATTTTCAAGAAGTGAATACTGACAACTGTTGTGTAATAAAAACATGAAACAATGCCAGAAACTACATTATAGTATATACAATAAATCCTCTAGTGCAATATGTGTGTAATTAGAGCTGTTTTGCAAAAAAAAAAATTATGACAACTGTTCTGCAATAACACATGGACCAATACAAATAACACCAAGGTAAATTGTGTGCATCAGGATTGTCTTGTTTTAACCACTGCAGTAGAGCTGTATGCATTCAGGCTGTGAGGTAAAGTGCTGCAGTCATGTATAACACTGTAATAGCTCTAGACTGCAAATATAATAGCTGCCAAATATATTGTTTAGCACATATAGTATCATTCAAGGCTAATTATATGCCAATATTGTTCACATAATGGTCTGTCACCCTCAAACAACAGGTAAGCAATGTATATGGGTGAGGTAGCTCACTCCACAGTCTGATATTTTTTGTTGACTTCACAGATACTGCAACCAAATAACAATATATTGTGTACACCTGCAGTCTATCTAGTAAAGTATAGATTACCTAAGATTTCCTAAGATCACTGCCATATTAATAATTCATGCATGTGTGTTCTACTGTCACTGCAGTCTAGTATAAAACTGTAGTATTACTACCAGGTCATATTTTGGTTCCAGGTAAGCTCAAGGCAAACATCAGTCAGTCAATAATCAACAGTGACTCACTAGCTCAGTTTGTTAAATGCTCTGCATGTAGTACATTTTGCCACACACAGACCAGGGTTCAAATCCAGTGCTATGTAGCACTAAACATTTCAGCATCAGTTATGTAATGTTTACAGATTTTCTCTCCACAGGAACTACAGGTAAATGGGTGAGGTATCCCATATTATGAGTAAATAATTGTGTGTTTAAATGTCACAGATTGTTAAAATCATTAGCAAGAATGTGAAAATACATCATAAAATAAAGGAAATAAATACGATAATAATAAAATAAAATGAGATAGATAAATGAGTAATCTTGGTATGGCTGTATATCTGGGGTCTCTGTTAAAAAGTTGCTGCAGCCAGTTCATACATTCCATGCAAATGTCATCTGCAGTCACTGCTATTGGGTTCTATCCCCATGCTTGCCAGCAAGGTATGATAGTTGCTTAGTTTCTGTACTTTATACATATATGTCTGTCGAGTGTCATGCTGTCATGTAATGTAATTAGTAGTACATAATCCCTCTGTCATAGGATTACCATTGACATAATTACCTAAGTAGCAAAGTATCACTACATCAACCCACATTACACCATGGTAGTTATATAGGTCCACCTGATGTGCAAGTGTTCTCTGTAGTTATGTACCTGCAGTTGTTACTGCTTGGCCCATACTGTCCCATGTGAATAGCTTGAAAGGTATATACATGCTACAGCAGCTATAGGGGACTTGTACACATAAAGAAAGGACAGACCTGTAGAGTAGATAGTAGTACTTTTGTCAAGTAAATAGCCTATAATGTTACTAATGGATTGTTTTACTCTTTCTCCCCACCCCTTATCTTCATTTATTTATTATTGCTATTCATTGGTTATGGTTTACTATTGACATATGTTGTTACATTAAACTATATTGTGGGCATGTGTTTTATTATGGTTATGTATTATAATGGTTGCATATTAACATATCTTGTTGAATTACATATTTTGTTGGCCTCATGCTGTAACTGTTACTGGGATGCTGTTAATATACTGACTGTTCTGTTATTTATTGTTGAATTTCACATAATATACTTTGATATGTACTTGGGTTATTTCCACTGTTCTGGCATGCTGTTATTAACAATATGTTTTGTTCACAACTAACCTATACTTATTACTATACCTCTATCACCACAGCACATCAGGGTAGGCCGGTTCCCTGTGATCTTTTTGCCATGCCTCAACTGGCTGTGGCACCGGGTCCTGGCATGTCTGGGACCCATGCTGATGGTGATCTCTCCTCTGCCCCTGCACCACCTATGGCATTGGGTGGAACCACCTCAGGGGATGGAGCCCAGCCTCCCCCCTGGGAGAACTGGTGGAGAGGCTGTAGTCACCCAACAGCAACTGCGGGTCGGTACACAGGATCATTCATCAAACCTATGAACATTGCCTGCACCAGATTGAGAGCACACTGGCCAACCTGGTGAGGCAGGCTGGCCCTGGTGGCCAGCCTCCAGCACAGCCACCTTTGGGACAGTGAAAGACCATTTTTGATTGCCCATGGGTGGGGATGTCAGTCATGCTGCTGCTATCTGGAGGCACATGTGACTCCAATTCCAAAACATCCTCCCCATTCAAGGTGTTTAACCCCCTCATATGTCACACACTGCCCCTGTTTGCTGTCTTGTCTGTTTGTTATGGCATCCTCTCCTTTCCAACTTACCTTCCAGTCCCAACATGTACCTATGTCCCTTCCCCAACATTCTATTCTCTCCTTAACAAAAAAAAAAAAAAAAAAAAAAAAAAAAAAAAGGGGGCATCTGTCCCACAAAAAAATATATCACCCCATACATAGCTCTGTATTTCACACACGTGACATAATTAATTTGCTCCAATTGGCTTTGCAATACATTTATGTTGTCCTCACCCCTATCTTTGGGGTGTGAGAGTCCAAAAATTCTGTCAAAATGAACAGCTGTTGCTGTACAAGAAATGGATAGTTATGATTCTTTCCTATACCCTTTCTGCACATACCTACCTGCTTTTCACTATGTTTTCCCCCTGTTTGCCCCCATTTTACCACTTTCCTATCATGCTCTTTTTCTTTCCCTTTTATATTTTTAATGCGGGTTTGCATTGATTTGCATGGAGCTGTGCTCTTCGCTTAGCTCAGCTTAAATGAACTTTAAAGAGCTTTAATGACTGTATGTGTCTATTTCCATGTTACTCACAAATAGAAAATAGACACCTATGCCAAATCTCAAACCAGGGCTCCTGTCAATTATAACACAGTGGATTAGCCCATGATGCTACACAGGCTTTAGGCTAAACAGGTATTTCCAGAAAAACATACTGATTGCTACCTAGAGTCATTAAGCATGTAACTGAAATAAAAAAGTAATGGGAAAAAAAGGCGTGTACCTTGGACTCTGATGCAATAATATGCCAGTGGACAATGAAAGACATAATAATGGATGTAAGTGAGGCCTGGGATATCAGGTATATGTGCCCTTTTATCAGTAACTTGTGGAAAGACACCTGTTATGGCAGCAATGGCAAATTACATGTACAACTGGGAACCTAGTGCAGAAATACAACCATATAAAGCCACGCACATACTCATAGATGTAGATATGTTTTACACAGCAAGTATATGTGCACATACATCTTGCAAATACACATGCTTTTTGCAGTTGCTCAGTCTGTAAAATGCCTTGCATACAAGACATTTTGCCACACACAGTCCTGGGTTCAAATCCAGTGTTGTGTCTCACTTCAATTACATTATTGTGAAGACAGAATTAATAACTGTGTCTTGCAATCTTAAGCCCCACAGGTTACTGCTACTTAATTAACTACCACCCAGTTTTGCAAGACAAAGGCCTTCAGGCAGAGACACAATGCACATATCCATATAGCCCAACTATATAACTATATGCTGCCTATTACTCTGTTATTCGCAGTGTTGCATAACAGACATACCTTAAGTACATGCACCGACTGGACTGTATAGAATACCCTTACCCTGGCTCTGCCATAATGATAGGTCTGACACAACTGCCACAGTTACACGTACAGCTTGCTGTGCAACAAAGTGTTCACCCCCCCCTTATGTGTTGTTCATAGGTTCATAGGTGGGTACTAGGCTATCGGCCCTGATGCCTATACAAGCCTAGCCAAAAAGATTCCCTGGCTTTCCCAAGAAAATTATTTTCCTGTGCCCCTGTTGAGAAGAGCCATAGAAGTGACTGCCAGGGCAAATTTCCTATCTCCCATTCCATCATCAAGATTTTTCTTAAAGAGGGCTAATGAGGAGCTTTGTTTGACATGACTGGGTAGTTTGTTCCAGTGTATGGGAAGTCTCTGGGACAGGAATCTGTTCCTCCAGCATGTTTTGTTTATTGTAGTGACAAGATTTAGGTCCCTGGACCATATGGCTTGGAGAGCTTGGGATTTCTTTAAGTGTAGCATGTCCAGCAGCTCTGAGTTTGACATAGCTTTGTATGTTAGGCAGAGATCACCTCTGAGTAGGTGATATGTGACGGAAAGGAGCTAGAGTTTTTTGAGATGGTCTGCATATGGCATCTGTTTGAGGTAGCTGCAGTCTGTAGCATACACAGCTGTATGTAAAGGTAGTTGCTACAGCCCTACCATACCTCCCAACCCCCTAGAATAAGGGATCTGGCACAGCCATACTTAATGAAGGAGGGAGCCCAGAGATATAGATATTTTTAGCAGTTTGTCCCTACAAAGATTGTAGGTTGATAGAACAACAGGTACTGCATTAGCATGCATATTCTGATGGGTATGAAGTGTGACACTCTCATGTCTCTATTCCCTTATTGACCTTAACCAACAATGTTTGCCAGTGAACTGCCAGATGACCACAGTGTCATGGGACACTGACCAAAGACATGAGGCAAAACTGTGGACGTACTTCATAAATCTCTGCAGTGGACAATATTTATATCTACCCTCTGTGATGCTGTAGTCTCCACAACTCAGTAATGTCCATCTCAAACACTAAGAAAGGGACCAAGGCCTACATGAATGTTTCATATATTGCACTGTGGTGACATGTCATTGGCTAATGATAGTGCCATTCAGCTGTTTTCGCTACAAATGGCAATTCTGAGCCACAGATTAGTGCAGAGGCAATTTCCTGTTCATGAACATTACCTTCAAAAGGCAAGCAACTGGTTATGGGAAATAGGTCTGTATGACATTTTAGTCACACAGACAGCGTATGTCCAAAGCATTTCCGGAGGAAAGATTGAAAAATGGAATACTGCACTCCACCAGGTATATAATAAGAGTTCTCCATATAACAGGATGCAAATGGGAGGATGGCGGTATGGGGAATATGGAGTATAGCAGAAGGCTTGTCTTATATTTATGGCATTGAGATGTCAGTGATACTCTGTTGACCTCTACCTACAGGCATGCCTCCCAACAGTCCCTGCTTTCATCTCATCCAGCTCTGTCCCTGTCAATCCCTCCTACAATGGTCGGCTGTTGTAGGAAAGCTAGCAGATTACACATAATACATAGTGAAAATAACTAAGGGTGTGCACTCCTGTAATATCACATGATGTACTGTAATTCACCTCCTCTCATTCTGTCAATGTGTCACATAAATAGTTCTAACGTTGTAAAAGTATCCCTGAATGTCCCTGATGTACTCTGGCTAAGTCCCTGTTTCATTGACATCTGCCCTGTTTGGTTGAGAGCTATGCCTAACATATCTGTCAACATTTTTACAGAAAGACAAAGCCATAACTAATGTGGGGCCAAAGGCCCAAAAGTAGTGACAGAGTATAAATATTCTCTGTACAAAGTAAGAGCCTGAATAGACTACGAGGTATTACTGTAGCACAACTGTATTCTGAGAGGTATGATGTGTGAAAATCAGACTCTCACTTTATTTTCTAACATCCACCATCCATTATTGGCCAACCATGTCTGACATCCACACGTTTGTATGAAAAGAGCCACATCTATGAGCAAACATCTTGACATTCTGCAAACATCTGTATAGTTGGGAGGTATGATGCCTACAGGGAACATATACTACAGCAGGTTTGCATTGCTTTCTGTCATTGTGGCACACTGGTGTTACTGAACTGTCCTCATATAGTTGTAATAGCACACTGCTATTATTCTGGAAGTGGCTGTATGACATATTAGTGGGAGTCTGCCCACAGGTGACATACCACAGTAGACTGCAGTGCTGGGTGTAGGAACATGCAGTGGAATCTGTCACAGCACACAGGGACATACACCAGTATTGTTTCTATCTTGGTGGTATCCACACATGTAGTGTGTTGCCAGACTGTGGGGTATGACATGTGAGGAAGCAATGAATAGAGAAGACCATTATGGGCATGCTGGATCTGTACATAGTGGATGTCCATGTACATGGTCCTGTAATGTGTTCCCTTTTTGTTGTCTTTTAAGAACCATGTACCACAGGATACATACCCACTTCTCACATGTGGAGAATGACATCAGAATGGATTGACTGAGACATCACCATCAGACGTTGTTGTCCATGGAGAGGCAGAATCAGGAACAGTGGGCAGCATTGTGGGCAGACCTTGTGCGGGATGTGAACCAGGTTGGCCAACAGGACAGAACCTATGAACAGGTCTGACACCAGGCCACAAACATGCTGAATTCTGCATGACAAAGGGCAGCCACTGTTGCCAGGGATCATGACACCACCGGTGGAGGGCCTCCAATGGAGCAACTTCTCTTGGCCACAGAGAAATTCCTGGCGAACCTAGGACCACCTGACAGATTCCAGGCATCCATCATGCCATACATCATGGAGGTGGGTACCACAGTATCCACAGCAGAGGAGCATCCAGGTAAGCTTACTGTGTTCACCAGTTTAATACTGTATCAGTCACTGTGGGAGGCTGTACAAACCTATACATGGGTGTCAGGTCTATCTTCATTTGGGGGAGTTGGGGTTTAAGCTCTGTTGTACACACATACTCAGAATGTCGAAATACAGCCAGTAACACAGTACCTACTGTACAAGTGTATATATGCACATATTACCTTGTAGTGCTGCAACATATGGTGGTGCTGACAATACCTCTCCCTCACCTTTTCATAGGTCCGTCGTGTTGTCCAAGCCCATGCCCCTGTACCTGGTAAGTATGACACCATTGTTTTATTGATCATATATACCCTATAAAAGTTAAGGGCTGCCATATTGCCTTATTTACAAATGATGTGTTTAACCAGAGTAGAATATTTGTATGTTCCATTCTGGGTAAGTAAACTACAGTTCATAGACTGGGTAATTACAGGTGTTTATCTGAATGAATATTAACATGTTTGCACTTACAGTTCTGAATGACTATACAGCCTGGTATACATGAGGCAATTGCTCCATGATGCCTATTAAAACACAAAAGGAAGATGGTACCTACCTGAGGCAGTGACACTAGTAGTGGCATATCATTCTCAAGATAGGGGTACTGGGTTTTATGTGTAGTTCTACAATGTATAGTGTCATATTGCATGCCTTACATGTATATTGTACTGGCAACTTTAACTGGATGTAGCTGAAGTGCATGTTACAAAGGCCTTGACTTATATGTGTATGTTGTGAGGCTGTCTGTTGTGCATGCGAGCGGAGATGAGAAGATGTGAGACTGGCAATGCAGGTTTGGATCCTCATCTGCATGAGTCTGTATGGATTACCATATATAATAGTGTAGATAGTAATGTACTGCTTTTGTCTTGGTTTTCACATACAGATTTGTACCTATTTTTCATGGGCCTTTGTCCAGATTTTTGATGTTTCCAAGCTGAGAGGTATGATTTGAAGACATTTTAAAGCTTTGACTAGAAACAGAAAGCAACAGTAAATTAAAAGTGCTTCAGATAGGTTTCAATGGGCTGTGACTCGTAAGAAAATGGGTATTGCATATTGAACCCAAGAACTTTGATAAACTAGTAACTTTAGCAGAAAGCTTATCAGTTAGTGGCACAATGTTCAAATCTGAATTGTCTGCTTCTAAGTCTAAAATTGCAATAAGAAATGTATTCTGTTGTGTGAAACAAAGAAAAACAGTAATTAATATATTAATATATTTCAAATGTGAATGGAAGACTGCATAGCTGTATTCTGTGCTACTAGCACTGAAGACAGTACCATTAGTACAAATGTGAAAACTAAAAGCATGCTACAAATGAATTTGTTTTGGTGGAGTGAAATAAAAGAAAAGAAAAAATAACAGAATCAACACAATGTGATTGGGTTACAGGAATCTAGTGAAATGCACTGTTTTTAGAAAGATGGGAAATTTCAACCCTACTATGTTCTGGAAACATGATTTTCCTTGTGAGGGGGCCTACTTGTATGCAAGGATATGATTATTAGCAACCAAAAAGTGGTGGTAATAGTATTTGTGATGATAGAAAAGAGTATCCCTTACACGTGCAAAAATTCAGACAGTTTTAGGAAAACTGTCCCTTCCTGTGGTTGCAACCCCCGATCTGAGTCATGATATAATATTAAGAAAATATTTTCCCTATTTTAAAGTACAATAGAACATATGAGAGGAAGGCTGATACTCTTAGCAGAAATGAGTAGAGCGGTAGCTTTACACATCCATTCATTACAATGATGGGGAGACAGCATGGCAGGGGCACTCACCAGAAGAAGGAGGGTGTCACAGAAGCAGCAAATGGCACTAGGGAACAGGTCATCAATGTACTTTCCAAGGCCAAAAACACTGCATTGATGGGCCTCAAAAACATCCTGAGATGTTTAATAAATAACATGAATCATGGCCTCTCTGGTCCATTTGAATCATTTTTCAACTCGAGTCTTTGGACAGGTTTTGCGCCCAAGGAATGGAAGATGGTGTGAAGATATGTGAAGGCTGCCCAGCCTAGCTAGACAGAATTTTGTAGATAATTCTGTCACTTGTAAATATTAATATAAGCCATAGGCTTGTTCTCTTAACTGGAAGAAAATGGTGTTAAATGTGGAATGTCAAAAATTTAGCAACAGTGCACTCTGCTGGAAGAAAGCTGATAAGTCAAGCCTTGTATGACTACTTGATATCAAACTCAGAACCGTGATGTCTGAACCAGCAGATTCTTTCTATTGTTTTGAGACAAGAGTTAATTGCTAGATTTTACATAGATAATGTCTTTAATTACTGTGGTTTCCTAACCAGGTGCAAGATGAAAGCAATGCAAATGTAGAGTTTATGTTAGCCTGGGAAACCAGAGAATTGTTAAGAATGATTTAATCTAAAATGAGTCAGCAGGATGTAGTATCAATTTAAAGGACTTTCTCAGAGACCGACAGAGAGCATTTTGGATTTGCCTTCAGAACTGACCACTCAGCAGCATGTGCTTTGCTCTGTCTGTATGTAAGTAGGATCTTAGACTTTAGTGTTTCTCTTAAGAAATATATAGAAAATAGCAAGTTTACACTAGCTGTTTTCTATATTGATGTCAGAACTATTCTACTGTATTATTTTAAGCATCTTCCTGTGATCTCTGAACTCTTGGCTAGCACTGTGTAGTAAGAAGTATTACTTTATTATTATTTATTATTAAATATTTTAAACCTTTCAAATGTGTCTATTTTGTGTAAAGATAGTTTAAATTCTAGAGTACATTGCATGTATATAGTGATATTGTACAAAGCCACTCCAAGTAAGTTTTGCTGCTCAGCCAAACTTACCATTTGGATAATAATATGACACAGTAATAATTGGACACCCTTTGGTAAGGGCATTTTTAGTAGCTGCTAAGTAAGGGTCCTGGTGGCAGTGAGCACTACCTTATAGCCTGGACAGAAGAGGCACAGCTAGTTAACCTGGGCCAGCCTTCCCCTTAAGTGTCTGTGTGGTTCTCTATAAATCATATCTCAAAGTGTATGTGTGTGTGTCAACTACTTGGGCAGGGACACAAAACACTGGTTGGACAGAGAGAGTGTTAGGAGGACTTGGCTTGGGACCTTGGCTAAGGACCCCACTCTATAGCTGTGCCAGTGGGGAGTCTTGCTGGGGATCTGGAGAGAAAGGGATAAACCAGCCTTAGACTGACTGTGATCTCTGTGTGCTCTTAAGGGAAATTGTAATTTACTGTGTGTGTACTTGTTATCCTTCCCAATGTGGATGCCTCTCACTGGTGTTAGTGGTGAGGATTGAGGCTCCTTGATTGCTGGGCCAGTGCACGGGCATCACATATTAATTGGTTGGCAGTGGTGGGATATCCACACCAGTTATTAATTGTTTGGCAGTGGTGGGATATCCACACCACATATTAATTGGTTGGCAATCGGTTTGTAGTGGTGTGGATAGTGAATTCCTGTACTTGTGTACAGTGATCACTAAGGGTGTTTTTGTACTCCAAATTGGCCACACAGTGAGTATTCATAGTTCAGATCATACTTGTTTTATTTCTTTTGTTAGCTTAGTTAGTCAGGGTGAGCAGGCAAGCATGTCAGCAGAGGAGTATGGACAGCTATCAAGGAGCCAGTTGGCAGAGATGTGCCAGGATAAGGAACTTGTGCATGGAAACCTGACTAAGACAGACATGATTGCAGCTTTGGTCACAGCTGCATCAGAAAACAAAAATCAGGAGGGCAATCAGACTGGCAGTGGAGATGTACCACCCTCAGAGAATGGACAGCTGAACCTCTCTGCAGAGGACTTAAAAATCTATCTGGAGCTAAAGAGACTTGAGTTGAAGGCCAGGTGTTTGGAAACAGAAGCAGCAAAGAGACTGAGACATGTACAGGCTGAGGAGAATGAGAAACTGCTACACCTGGAAGCTGAAGAAAAGGAGAGTCAGAGGCAGCACGAAAAGGAGATGCTGACTTTGCAGCAGAGTCATGGAGGTAATGGGGAAAGGAGCAACTGGACCCCAGAAGCACAAAAGGTAAGTAAATCTCTTCCATACTTCACAGAGAGGGATAATTTTGATAGTTTCATTCATATGTTTGAGAGGGTATGTAAACAGTATGATGCTGACCAAAGGCTCTGGTACGGTTCCTGACCCCCTTACTCCATGGTAAAGCTGTAATTATTTTGTCCAAAATGTCAGACATTGACTGTTTTAATTATACTACTGTTAAGAATTGTTTGTTAGAATTTTTTAAGCTAACACCTGAAACTTATAGGAAAACATTTTGTGAGCATAGACGCAAGGCAGATGAAAGTGTGTGTGAATATGTTGGTGAACTGAGCACTTATTTTCGTAGGTGGGTGAGTGGATGTCAGGTCACCACTTTTGAAGGGCTGCCAGACCTTTTGGTGAGGGAACAAGCCCCTAGCACTTTGTCTGAGGGCATGAGGATCTGGTGGTTAGATAGATAATGTGCTACTTCAGAGGAGTTAGGGAAGAAGGGAGACCTATACCTAGCAAGCAGGGTGTCCCTGCACAGGAAAGGGACCCCCAGTATTGCTCATGGGTCTAAAGAAACCCATGGTGGGCAGCCCAGACTGCCCCAACAGAATCTGCCAGTAGCAGGGAAAGCCAATAGTCCAAGTACATGTCCAGGACCTAGGATTAAATGTTTTGAATGCAACCAGTGGGGCCATGTGGCATACAAATACCCAAAGAGGCAAGGTGGGGAACAAAAGGTGAGGGGGCCAGTAATTGGGAAAGACAAAATACCAATAGTAGGTTGTCTTGGGACAACAAGGGTACCAAACTAACACAAGAGGTTATATCCTATTGTAGTGAATGGCAATGAGGCCATTGCTAAGAGAGACACAGCCTCTGACATAACCATTGTAAAGCCTGCAATGGTTACAGAGGAGCACTACTTGCCTGGGCAATTTACTCAAGTCAGAGCTTTTGGAGGGACCCCATTTTAAATACCTTTGGCTAGGGTTCACCTTGACTGGGAGGGTGGAAAAGGAAACCAGCAATCAGAGGATATCCCTGCAGATGCCCTGTTAGAGAATGATTTTGATAATGCAGTACCATGTGCTCATGCAGTTACATGCAGTCAGGCTTGGAAACAAGCATGTTGGTCTGGTAACCTGGGAGAGACCCAGATAGACCGCATACTTGCAACCAGGGCTGATGAGGTGGTTACTTCAGGGAAGGAGCTACTGTGTAGCAGTGAGACTAAAGGTGAGCCACAGCTGCTTGTGGGTACTGATGCTCCCTTGGACAGAGTGACTGCAAAGGTAGAGGTGAGTAGTAGTACCCAGGCTGACAGTGAGGCACCCCTGTCAGGGGATGCCAGACTTCCTGATGAAGGGGAGCTGGGAAGGGTTACAAAGAGAGAGTTGAGATAGGCTCAGATCTCAGACCCTACATTACAAGGCTGAGGCAGGTAGCTAGGCAGACATCTGATTCTTAAGTGAAGGGGTAATTTGTATACTGGGACAAAGGGTTACTGTACAGAGAGTGGACCCCTGAGGGAGGGCTAGAAGCTAAGAGGGTACAGCAGTTGGTAGGGCCTAGAGCCTACCATCTGGCGCTTTTATCCATAGCCCATTATATTCCCTTTGCAGGTCATATGGGCATAAAACGTACAAAGGGACATATTATACAGAACTTCTATTGGCCTGGAATTTCCAGAGATGTAACAGGGTACTGCAGGACCTGTGAGCAGTGCCAAAAGGTAGGCAAGGCAGGATACAAGGTGAGAGCTCCTTTGATGCTTATGCCTCTGATTGAGGAGCCATTTAAGAGGATAGCTATGGATATTGTGGGGCCTCTGAGTACCCCAAGTTCCACAGGGAAAAAGTATATCCTAGACGTGGTAGATTATGCTACAAGATATCCTGAGGCAGTGGCTTTGTCCTCCATTGACGCAGAAAAAACTGGCAAATGCATTGTTAGAGATTTTCAGCAGGGTAGGTTTTCCAAAAGAAATACTGACTGACAGAGGTGCCAATTTCATGTCAGACCTGTTGGCTAGTCTGTGGAAGTACTGTGGGATGAAGCATCTGAAGACCACCCCTAACATCCCCAGACTAATAGTCTTATTCAGAGATTAAAATCTACAATCAAGTCCATGATATGGGCATTTGCAGACCAGTTTAAGAAGGAATGGGACAAATATTTGCCCCATCTATTCTTTTCTTACACAGAGGTTCCCCAGGAATCCCCAGTTTTTTCACCCTTTGAGTTGCTGTATGGGCATAGAGTGAGGGAACCTCTAGATTTAATTTGAGATGAGTGGGAAGGTGAGTGTGAATCTCACAAGGAGTCTGTTGTGGCATATGTCCTAAACCTCAGGACAAGGCTCAGGGAACTCATGGGCTTGGCCCAGGAGAACCTGGCAGAAGCCCAACAACAGAAAAAGGTATGTATGACAGGAATGCTCAAGCTAGAGAATATGCTGTAGGGCAGCAGGTAATGGTTCTCATTCCTGTCAGACACAACAAGCTACAAGCAGCATGGGAGGCACCCTTCAAGGTGGTAAGAAAGGTGCAAGCAGCTTGGGAGGGACCCTACAAGGTGGTAAGAAAGGTAAGTGATGTTAACTACATGGTGGAACTGCTAGGCAGGAGGCAGGGGCACAAATTGCGCCATGTTAACATGATGAAACCTTACCATGATAGAGAGGCCCTTGTGATGAGTATTTGCAGTGGATTGCAGGAGGAGTCTGAGGGAGATCTGGTGACTGATCTCCTTAGTGAGGCTTGGACTGACACCTCAGTGGAAGAGGTAGCAATGTCCCAGCAGGTTTTTCCTACCTAGGTTTGAGAAATCTGAGTAGTGTAACAGGGGTTAGGGGACATGTTCACTGAGAAACCAGGGTACACCCACCTGGTGTAGCACCAGGTGGATACAGGACCCCAAAGGCCTATTAGGCAGCCCCTTTATAGGGTGCCTGAGAGAGTCAAACAGACTCTCATGGAGGAGATACAGGAAATGTTGAAAATAGGGATAATTCAAGATTCCAGCAGTACCTGGGCCTCCCCAGTGGTGCTGGTGCCAAAGAAAAATGGCAGCACCAGGTTCTGTGTGGACTACAGGAAATTAAATAGTCACACAGATTCAGATGCTTACCCCATCCTTAGGACAGGTGAGGTCCTAGAGCAGCTGGGTGGGGCTAAGTATCTTACCACCATTCCCCTGTACAAAGGAGGTCCAACCACTGATCTGGGTAACTGCAGGCCCATAAGTCTTACCAGCCTCATATGTAAGGCCAAGGAAGCAATCATCATGGACATGATATATGAGGACAGGGGTAACTTGCAAGTGCTGTCCCCATCACAGTTCAGCTTTGTTAAAGGAAGGTCATGCTTACTAAATCTGGTGGACTGTTTTTGAGACAGTTACCAAAACATTGGATGAATGTAGGAATATGTTTTCTTAACTCGACCTGGCCAAGGCTTTTGATACAATACCCTCCTCAGACATTATAAACAAGCTCACTAATTTTAGTATAAATGCTTTTCTTACCCAGTGGATAGCAAACTGGCTCACTGATAGGACCCAGAAGGTCAAAATAGGTGAAGCCATTTCCACCAAGAAGCCAATCACTAGCGGACTCCCCCAGGGCTCCGTACTTGGCCCACTCCTTTTAGGCATCTCTTTCTCTGAAATGAAAGTTAATGCTGAAGGTTTATGGCTGACTAAGTTTGCAGATGATTGCAAGATGGGAGTTATCATCGATTCCCCTGCAGACACTAGCATTCTTCTGGTTAATAATATAATGATATTTGATCATAAAATCTATAGTCAAAGAGAAGGTGTAGCTATGGATACATCTAGCACGAATAGTTACGCGAATATAGTAATGGCCAATTGGGAAAAGAAAAATGTGGTAGATGGAAAATGGCAACAAATCAGATTATATAAATGCTTCATACATGACCTCTTCCTGTTGTGGCAGGGAACTGAGTTTGAGTTAATTATTTTTTACAGGAATTTAAATGAAAGTACAACTTTCTTAAAATTTGAGATAAAGTACTCAAGTAACGCTATTAGTTTTCTTGATGTGATAGTAAGCAGAGATTCTGGAGGGAGATTCTTGACTCAAGTACATAGGAAAGAATGTCATAAGAACACATATGTACATAGAGGGAGTATGCACCCCCAACACATCTTTAAAAATGTAATAAAAAGACAAGCACTAAGGATATCTAGATTAACAGCTGAAGACACAACATTTGAACAAGAAGTGGTAGACTTGAGCAACAAGTTTATACAAAGGGGGTATAAAGAGAGTGAAATAAGGAAAGTAATGACTGATGTTAAGATCTTAAGACCTACTAAGGGTAAGCTCTATTTTTCACAGGAAGGGGGTCAAATGATGGAGGCCATGAAAACACACTATACCAATAATATAAAGATATCCACGGACTATGCAAGTGATGTTAACATAATGAAAGATACTGTGAGGAAACATTGGCCTATACTCACAAGTGACCCACGAATTAGAGAGCTAGTGGGAGAAGAACCTGAAATTTGCTATAGGAATAAGAAATCACTGAAAAGTCACCTTTGTTATGGTAGTAATGTGAATAATGGCATAGATGATTATGTAGGAACAGTGCCATGCAGCAACTGTAATCAGTGTAAATGGATAGATTATAGTAATAGATTTAGACACCCTGATACTGGAATAGAGTTTTTGTTTAAAGTCTCAGCAAGTTGCATCACCCAACATATAGTATACTTGGCAATATGTAATGTATGCTCAAGTTACTATATAGGAAAAACTAATAGGGAGTTCAAACTGAGAATAAGGAAACATTTGTTAAGTATAAGATATCTTGAAAAAACTAATGCCTTGGCTAAACATGTGTTAATTGAGGGTTCCACACATACTTTCCACTTTATAGTTATAGAAGTGGTTAGAGAAAGTGAGAGAGGAGGTGATATAATCAGTAAAACGGAGATGTCAGAAATGAGGTGGATAGGTAGGTTAAGGGGTAACAGAGGCAAGGGACTAAATGATAGAATTCCATTAAAACCTATATTAAAGAAGAGGTCTTTACGTTAAAGATGAAGTAGACCATAGTATTATATATGAAAGTATGTCCTTGTAAACAAATCTACCAGCTGTTATAAAATTGTTCAGTGGATATGCGCATAAATTTTAGAGCATAAGGTTAATAATTTTAGGTTTAAAGACTATGTAGAACTAATAGAGTTGAATAGCTCACATTGATAAGCTTACATGTGCTTATTAGAACATTAATTGCAAGCATTACATGATATAAAATTTTATATATAAAGTTTTGTATGTATAAATTATTTATTCATTTATTGATATGTCCAATAAATGTGGTTTTAGTTGATATTAATTTATAATTATAGATAAAAACTCTGATAGAAGAATGTCTTAATGTTGTGAGTTAGTATATGTTACTTGCAATATATAGTGAATGGTGGATAGCACAATGTACCTTTAAGAAAAGTGAATCATTATTATTTAATCGGTGATTGATAAGTAATTGTTTTATATAAAAGGAAATAGTAACATTATCTTTTATGGTCTGATGAAGTGGGAGGTATTCCCATGAAAGCACTTACCTACTGCAATAAAGCCGTTTTCTTTTAACCGTATATAATCAGTTTTTGACTTAGTTTGTTTTTGTACTACTGGGAAAAGCTCCAATTGTTCATCTGCCTGGTATATGATCCCTGGACTTTTGTGTGTGTTATTCTTCAAGAATGTCTCTCTGACTAACAAATAGTGTCAAAGCCATAGTCTTAAACTCATTGCTAAGAAATGTGTAGTTGTACCCTTTAGGAAATCAACCATCCCAGTTATTTGCCATGTTGATTATACACCCCTAAGAATTGACTCAGTGGTCAGGGATCTGGGCATACACGTAGACAGTAGCCTTACCTTCACCCACCAAGTAGCCACAGTGGTGAGGAAATCCTTTTATGTTGCACAACTTATAAATAAGGCATGGAATCTAGGTCCAAAGAGTTCATTATTCTACTGTATTCCACCCTTATCAGACCAATCATAGAATACATAGAGTACAATTCTCCCTTTGGTATACACCTGACCAAGCATATGCAGCAACTAGACTCAGAGGTTCCTTACAAAAAGAATACAAGGTGTATCAAACCTGCCTTTTGCAGAGTGTCTTCATGCCTTTTCCCTCTTCTCAGTCTCCTATAGATTGCTGAGGGTTATCTATGTCTGGCTTATAAGGCATCCACAAGACCCACACTTATGAATCTCCTACATATTCATAAGTCAAAGAATATCAGAAATACAAGGTCTAGGGAGCTAAATTTTGTCTATGACTTAAACAGAACATGTTGGAGAGACAGATATGTGTCCCAGAGATTGCTCCTCCTATGGAACAGTCTTCCCTTCCACGTGAAGCTGAGTTTGTTTATTACCCAGTTTAAGCGCAATCTAGGCCAGTGGATATCGAATAGAAAATTACACTAGCCTGGCACATGTCCCTTATGGACAGAGGTAGCATATAAATACCTGTCTCTCAATGTCCAGTTTGGAGAAAGGACATCGCTCTTTTTTTGGGGAAAACTGGCTTGGATTAGAAAAGCCTCCTTGGTATTAGCCTAGTAACAATCTTTGACTCTATGAATCCATGAATCACAGTGACTTACAAGAAGCATTAACGCAGAAACTGAGACCAAAGCAAAATAGGTAAGTAAGAAGGAGAACGTAGAGTTCTGAGACTATTTTTGCTAGTGTCAAGCAGAAAAGATAGAGAAAATCAAATTGCAAACAATAAGTATTTGAAGGACAAGAAAGAATGAAACTAATGATAAATTTTGCTCTGAGATTCCCTTTGCATTGAGAGGGCAGCATAGCAAATGAAAGGAAAGTATGAAGGTGGTATCCACTCACTCTAAGTTAATGGAAGCTCTACCTAACAGAAAGGAGAGCAGTCAAAAGTCTACAACTTGTACAAGACAATAAAGTAGAATGTTCATTTTGTTTAGAACTACTCAATGCAGGGGAGCCATAGAGGAAGCTGGGGTGCCAGTGTTTTAGGGAAAAGAAGATACACCTTCCACCTTTAGCAAGTTACTGATGAAAATAACCTTGAGTTAGTGGACTTACAAATCTGTCTCTCTCACACACACACACACGCACACACACACACACACACACACACACACACACACACACACACACACACATTTAAAAGAGCACAATGGAAAGCTGATACTTTTATGGCACTACAGAAAATAACCAATACTGCAGGTGAGGATATTGAAGAGGATGCATGCATTGCTTCTTAACTCTAATTTGAAATGAAAGGCAACCTGCTATAGAGTGTTACTAAGGACAGTTCCAAAACCTTATACAATGCAAGTGATGAAGCTAACCCATAGTCACATACGTTTATAGTACATACAAGGCTCTCATCTTATAGGACATTTTAAGCCTAGTCGAAATCCTTCAAAGGTAGAAATCAAACCCTGTACTTTGTGTCTGTGAGGTAAACATCTAACCATTATACCAAACCCTGTCCTCTCAAAATTCTGCTTGTATTGATTATATCACCACAATGAGACTTGCCCACAGTCCTTATCTTAAGAGGTCAATGCCTTTTCAACTTGGCTATTTATTTGTATGTCACCTGAGGATGGGCAAAACCAAGCCTATAGTATTAGGCAGAGTTTAGTAGACAGGCATAATGAAATAGATAGAAAATGTCTGTGCTTCTTGTGCACAATGTCAGAAAACAGCACCCTGTCTTGAATTTAAAAGTCTGTTGATCCCATTGCTTGTTAGAGATGCCATTTGATTGTATTGCTTAGGGCATTGCGAACACACTAATAAAATCTAGGAATGAGTATCCATACATACCAGTAATAATCAATGACAAAGTTTCTAAAAGTAGTGCCATTATGCAAAACAATGCCAATGTTGTTGTCAGAGAAAAAGTGTTGTTATTCTGCAAATAAGGCACACCTAAAGAGATACTTACTGGCCAAAATGCTTCCTTTATGTTAAGAGTACTGCAACTGTTATGCTGTGAGTGGTTTAAACTCAACCAGTTGAAAATCTCAGTCTATCTTCTAAAGACTGGTAGTTTAGGAGGTAGATCTAATAAAGTAGTTAAATCTATGATCGGGATGATTACTGATGCAGATGGTGAAACCAGGAACCATTTGTCACCCTACATAATGATAGCAGTCAGACAGATACTACAAGGCTCTCCTGTGGTTATACCACTTGAACTTTTTATGGCAGGCATCAAATAATGCCATACTGGCATTGCTAAGGATACTTCAGAAGAAGAGGCATTATTTAGGTGAGATAATGGTAGCTTGCAGGATTAATGTTGATTATACTCATAAAAAGGGAAAAGATGAGAAAAACCCATGTAACAAAAAGAATGATTATAAAAGCATGTCCACATTCGTGACCTGAACTTAGATCAAGTATCAGTGCTATAGCTCCCTTCTCAGAAAGATAATTTCAGGACAATGGGCATAAATCCTTTGACACAAATGAAAGACTCAATGAGGCAAACTATAAACATAGGCAACCAAGAAAGGGAACAATGGAGCAAATAGTTCATATTAGTATATTGAAAACCTGAAAAGTAGTCTAAAGTATTGCCGTGAGCTTGCAAGCTGAAATTCATGCATGAGAGACTGGGCAATCTCTAGATTAAGCCGATATAGGGTAATTCTTGTCAATAGTACAAAAGCAGGAAGTAAGAGAATTTTCATTAAGAAATAAAGGAATATTCACTTGAACAACTGGGTGAACTAAGCTACTATAACATTATATGCAAAGAATATTCAATGAAGTAAAATGGATGCCATGGTCTGAACCTCTGTGTTTCTGTCTGCTGATTCTGTGAAACAGTTTATCAAACATAGTTGCATATAAGAGGCAGATTTGGGGACAGTACTATTTCAAGACATTAATGATGAGGGGCATCATGAGTGCTATATGAGCAAGAAGTTAGGTAGTGCAGAAAAGTGATACTCAGCCAGTAAAAGAGAATGTTTAGCAAAAATGTAGACCTCCTAAGTTCTGAAGTATTACTTTTTAGGCAGACACTTTAATTTGGTAGGAATATCTTGCCTTATTGCAATTGTTAAGTAGACAGGCTAATGGCAGTACAAAGCTGCACTGTTGGTACTCTTCATCCTCGAGTATCATTATACACAGTGTTCAACAGCTCTGGTCTAGCCAACAGCAGCACTGAGGGGCTGCTGAGAGCCAACCCAATAGCCCTGACCTAGCCAATAGCAGTAATGGTGGGCTGCTGAGAAGCGGCCCAATAGCCCTGACCTAGCCAATAGCAATACTGATGCCAGAAACCTATTATTATTAGTCCAAAACCCTTGTTTTGCACAAGGATGGGGTACCTGTAGCATATAGTTTCTGGTAAAGGGGTAATGTCTCTTTAAAATTTGTGCTGCAGTATGAAGAATAGGAATATTCTCACAACCTATGAACAATTAGGGAAATTATATTAATTAGTTTAAAAAGGCACTGACCGTCAATTATGTTGATATAAAAGGGCCTAGTCTGAAGGGCTAGAATCAGGAAGTTCATTCTCCAACTGGAGGTTCAGATTGGGAGTGCTGGAGCTTACTTGGAAAACTCTGGAAGCATGGAGTGTAAAACCCCAACCAGGGCTAGTTTGCAGTATTGCTGTTGAAAGACAAATTCTGGAGTTTATAGCTGAACTGGGGCCTACATGAGGCCTACATTCTGGAATTTGTTTTCAAGACAGCTACTACCAGACATACTCTAGCCTCCTCCTACCTGCTCTCCTCTGTTATGTATGGTGCCCCTCTACTTATTCATTTCCAGCTTAGTCTAAAAAGCAAACTGGCAGCCAGGTAAAACAAAGTCTGTAAATTTGATACAGGGTCCAAATACTCCACCCATCACTGCCATTCCCTCCACTCCTTAAACTGGCTTGTGCTTCCTAATTACCTGAAATTCATACAACTCGCCACTGATAACAAACTCATATTCCAACCCTCCATCTGCCCCTGTCTTTCATCTGTCTTAACCCCTTACCTCCCTAGTCGTGCTCTTAGATCTGAAAACCAAAACCTCCTTAAAAATCTATAAACCCCTACACCTTCCTGGCCATTTACTTCTATCACACTCCTTAGTTAAACTATGGAATTCTCTCCCCCCTTCCTCTGCTGTACTCATAACCACTCTAATTTCAAATCTCTCCTTAGTTCTTACCTTACTTCAAACTAGGACTGTTCCTGCTTCCTTCCCACCTAATTTACAGTGTTGTCTCTTTCAAACCTCCCTTCAGTCTCATCTACTATCACCTCTGATCACTAACATTATTGTTAGAACAAACACTAAACTTGTATAAACACTTTATAGGTTCATAGTTTCATAAGTGTGTACTAGGATAATGGCCCTGGAGCCTTTACAAGCCTAGCCCATAGGATTACCCTGGTATCGTGCCATCCGACTTTAGTTCCCAGTGCCTCTGTCAAGTAGAGCCACTGGAGTGATCCCCGGGGAGAATTTTCTATTTCCCATCCACTCATCAATATTTCTCTTGAAGAGGGCCAGTGAGACACTCCGCTTGACATGTATGGGAGGTCTATTCTATAGCATGGGAAGTCTGTGGGTTATGAACCTGTCTCTCCAGCTTGTTCTGTTGTTTGTGGTAATGAGGTTGAGGTCTCTGGAGTGTGTAGTGCAGAAGGATTGGGATTTCTTTAGATGCAGCATTTCTAACAGAGCTGGGTCAGATATGGCTTTGTAAGTCAAGCAGAGATCGCCTCTAAGTAGGTGATATGAGACAGAGAATAGTTGGAGTTTTTTGAGTCTGTCCATATAGGGCAAGTATTTAAGACCTAAGATCCTCTTTGTAAGGTATTTTTTGTGGCCTCTCCAGTTGTTGTAGGTGTCTAGTGAGGTACATGCCAAATGGGGCATTGTACTTAATGACTGGCCTAATGAGGGAAGAGTAGAGGGAGACAATGACCGCTTTCTTCCTGGATGCAAAACCCTTAGTAATGAGATGTACCACATAGAAAGATTTTCTGACCACAGTGGCAATGTGGTGGTCAAAAGAGAGGTTGCTGTCAACCTGTGTTCCCAGATCTCTTATGACACCTTATGTGTTCAGTGGACTACCATCAATATGGTAATTCATGGGAACTGGGATTTTCCCATGACTTTTAATTATATTCTCTGCATTAGTTTTGTCTTTATCTATATTTTAACATTTGTGTTTTTAAACATATATTCCCTGATTTTGTATTTTTGTATTTGTATTTTAAATTGTATATTTATGCTTTTATATACTGTATATTCCATACTGTACTTATGTTATATTGTGTTAACTACTTTTGGAGCTTTTCTCCCTGGGCCTCCACTGAAAATGGGGTCTGCCTGGCCCAGTGGACTTTCCTGGTCATCAAACTGCAAATAAATAAATAAATAAATAAATAAATCAATAAATAAATAAGACAGCCCCTACTACTCCGAAACTTCTTGAGAGACTAACAGTTTGACTGAAAAACAAAAGATGCTGTTTTGTTATTGTTTTAAGCCAAGCTGATAGTTGATTTTATTTGTCATGCCTTTGTGAAAAATGAACAAACACTTGTTTTATGGGTGTCTTGCTTCCATTGTGTCCTTGGCTCTTACAGAATAGATAGATAGATAGATAGATAGATAGATAGATAGATAGATAGATAGATAGATAGATAGATAGATAAAGGAATGTTCTAAGTAGTACTATGTAAATATATATACATACACATGTTTTTATGTAGTTATTAGGCATGTGTTTCAGGAAACAGATGAGGAGCTTACCCAATATTGCAACACCCTTGGAGTAGTGTCTGGTTAACTGTTTTGCCCAGAGAATAGGCAAATTGAGGCTAAGGGTATTATAGGTTCATAGGAAGTTACTAGGCTAATGCACCTAGGACCTTTACAAGCTTAGCCATGTAATACCTGCGTTATCTAATTGACATTGCTTAGATGGTTGTTATTCGCAAAGGGAGTCTATGATCAGCATTGACTATCCCTGTCCATAAGGGACATAGGTGCCAGTCCTGGGGTGAATTTACAGTCTCCCATCAAATTGTCTAGGGTGCACTTGAATAGGGTAATTGAGGAGCTCTGCTTTGTGTAAATTGGGAGTTTATTCCAGAGGTGTGGCAATCTCTGGGAGATACATCTGTCTATCCAGCATGCTCTGTTAATGTCATAGGTTAGGTTGAGATCCCTAGAGCGAGTGACTCTTGTCCTATTTGATTTGGAAATGCATAACATTTTCTTTAGGGCAAGATCACAGACTTCTCTGTTGTCCAGGCACAAATTGCCTAAGAGCAGCCTGTAGGATACAGGGTACAGTAGCATGGCTTTCAGTCTTTTCATGTTTTGGAGGCCCTGATTTTTCTTAGTGAGAAACTTCTGTGGTTTATCCAGCTGCTGCAGGTGGCTGGTGAGATATATACAAAAGGGAGCATTGTACTCTATTAGTGGTCTGATGAAAGTCAAGTACAGAGAAGTTATAACATCCTTAGTCTTAGATGCAATGCCCTTACTTATGAAATGTGTAATGTACAAGGCTTTCCTTACCACTCTGGACACATGGTAATTGAAGTTTAGACTGCTATCAACCTGTGTTCCCAAATCTCGCACCACAGGTTTGAGCGTAAGGAGTTGCTGTCAATATTGTAATTTGAAGGGACATCCTCTTTGACAAAGGGGATAGTAATGCGCTTTTTTGCATTTAGTTTTAGTCCATGGCTTTGTCACCAATCATTTCTCTGTATTAGCCCCTTTTGTAATATGTTAACATCATATAGGGGCTCAATGATTGCACCCAGTTTGCAATTATCAGTGAACTTGGTAAGCCACAGGCCATCTACTTTTACCTGGGCTTCCAAGAAATAGAATGCAAACAGTAGAGAGCCCAGCACAGATCCTTGTGGTATGCCACTGGCAACTGGTCTACTGGTAGAGGTGGAATCCCCAACTTTGACAGTATGTATTCTGTCACAGAGTCAGTTGGCTACCCATCTAGTGAAGTATGGGTTAATTCCCAGCTTTTTTTTAATTTCTTCAAATCTTTTGAGTTTCTATTACCATGATGAGAGTAGACCCCCATTCCTTAATCAAAGCACAATTAAAGTTCATGAAATTAGCATTGCTTCAATCTTTGCTGTTAGTCAAAAGTGCTCTTCGCAACACCTATAATGTGCTCAGTAAAGACTCCTTCTGCAATTCATATGGAGTTACATGTATTGGTAACATATCTAAATATGATTTAGATTGCTTTGTATAAGACTTGTTGCTCCTACTACTATTGGAACTGTCTGGGTATCATTCTTCCACATTGCTCTCATTTCTGCTTGCAAATCCTGATATTTTATGACTTCGTGTCTCTCTGTACACAAGACACTGTAGTTGCTGGCTGTAGTGATTTCGATGATCGATGCTACTTTTGTCTTATTTTCATGGACCACTATATCTGGTTTTCTCTCATCTATCTTTTAAACTGTTGACAATGGGTGATCCCATGTGATGTAGAGTACACCATTTTCTATGCTGTTGTGTGGCTCATGTTTCCAATGTTTTTCAGCTACTTCAACACCATAATGTTTACACAACCCCCAGTGCAACAGTCTTGCCAAAGTTTCTTGATCTATATAATGTTTTTCACAAATCTGCTGTATTAATGAACGCAAATTTTTATTTGATGCTTCTGACAGTTTTTCTTGTAGAAGCATTTTTCTTTCCTCTAATTTATCTCTTAATCTGTTTGTATATCTTGCATCTGGAAATTCTGTTCTTTTTGCATAATACTAACCATACATAGTTTCTTTCTTATACTCAATAGTCCACTTTAACATCTTTATGGCCCTTCTTTGGTCTATCAGTTTTTGTGATATTTTTGGACTGCTACTTCCTTCTACTATAGAGGAGGCATCCTTCCTCTGTACCTGGCCTGGTCCCATTGTAGGAATGGTTCTGTATTTTGAGGATTCTACACTGTCATTTTTTTCCAGTCCTGGAACCAGTGCACCTACCACAATTGGGCACTTTTTTTATCCTGGGTCTTGTGCACGCCACCCAGCTATCTTGTTTAATTTTTGACCTACTTCTGCCAATGATATATGCTACATAAAATTCAGTCTAAATATCAGTGTCATCTTGATGAAATTTTGTGAGAAACAGGGTCCACCTTGAGGAGGTACTCACCAAGACTTGAGGATGAATTCAATTTCAGAAATACTACTCTCCTTTGCTTGCTGACTTTTCATCTCTACATTTGGACACCTAATCCCTAGCTTGGAGAGTTTTTCAATGATACCTAAGTGGAAGATTGTGTCAAAAGTCTTGGATAAGTCAAGATAGGCAGTATGCACTGTTTTGCCTTCATCCAGGGCTTTGGTGACATTCTTGAAGATGTCCACCAGGTTCAATAAGCACAATCTACCTGTAACAAGCCAAACTGGGTCAGGTCAAGAGTTTGAAGGTTGCCTATGTCCTTGTTGATAAGGTCCATGACCTTGCAGATAAGGCTGGTTAGGCTTATGGGTCTATAGTTCCCAGGGTCCATTGATGGACCCCCCCCCCCCTTTGTGCAAGGGAATCACTGTTGTTGTTTTCCACTCTGCTGGAACAAAGCAAGTGCTCAGGATGAGATTTATGAGAGTGCTAAGTGGTTCCACTAGGTCTTGTTTTAGATTGTTTAGTAATTAGCTTGGGATGTTATCTGGTCCATGTTTTTGGCCTTGGAGAGCTTGAATATAACCTCGTGATTGGAGATACTAGGTAGAGGACTGGTGTCAGGTATGCTTTGGGGTATGGGGGGTGAATTTTGATCAAAATCTGTCAGCTAGCAGGTTGGCAATTTCCTCAGGTTCAGTATGAGAGGTACTATCCACTATAAGTTCATCAATAACTGAGCATTCCCTTTTAGATTTTGGATATAGCTAGAGAATGTTTTATGATTATCCTTAGATAGTGATGCTAATTTAGCTTCATAACTAGCTTTAGAGGACATTCCAAGATATCTGATTTGCTTGTTCAAGTTGTGGAGGGTATTCTCTTCTGCAGAGTAAATTCCCTCTTGTTCTTAGACATCAATTTCTTCCTTTTATTATATAACCTATTTATACTTGAGGTCCACCAGGGTGGCCTGTTTTTTCAGGAGAGCCTGATTTTGATCTGGTCAGGTACAGCCAAGTCTACATAGTTGTTTAAATGATTATGCAGAGCATTTATGTACTCCTCTGCATAGGAGTCATTCTTGGCTGCATTAGCAGAGGGTTTGAAACTTGTTATAACATTGACTAGTAGGCCGTAGTTTACTTTAGGTTCATAGGTTCATAGGTAGGTACTGGGCTATCTGCCTGAAGGCATATATTAGCCCAGCCATGTTGTGCAGTATTCACTGCCCCTTTGGTTAGTTCCCTAGGCCCTTGATCTAGCAGCTAGTGCCCTTGGCCCCTATCTGGTAGAGCTGTTGGTATGATCCCTGGTGTGAACTTTCTGTTACCCATCCACTCGTCAAGGTTCCTCCTGAAGAGTGATAGTGAGGGGCTCTGTCTTATGTAGATCAGGACCTTGTTCCATAGCAAGGGAAGTCTTTGCGAAGGGAATCTATCCCTCCAGCATGTTCTATTCATTTTTGTGCTGAGGTTTATATCCCTAGAGCATGTAGCTCAAGTAGATTTTGTTTTGCTAAGATGGAGCATGTTCAACAGTTTTGGGTTGGACATGGCTCTGTATGTTAGACAGAGATTGCCTCTGAGAAGGCAGTATGCAACAGAGAAAAGCCTTAGTTTTTTCAATCATGCTGCATAGGACAACTGTTTGAGGCCAGTAATCCACTTAGTGAGGTACCTCTGTGGTCTCTCCAGCTGCTGGAGATGTCTAGCCAGGTACATTCCAACTGGTGCATTGTACTCAATAATGGGTCTGATGCGGGAAGAGTAGAGGGGCACCACTATATCCTTAGATCTTGATGCAAACCCTTTCATGATCAGATGGGTCACATAGAAGGATTTTCTAACCACCTTGGCAACATGGTTATCAAAGGAAAGCTGACTATCTACTTGGGTCCCTAGATCCTTTATTACTTCTTCAGATTTCAGGGGGTTACCTCCTATGTGGTAGTTCGTGAGTACTCTGTTTTTTCCAAAGGGGATTACTACGCATTTTTTAGCATTTAGCGTGAGACCATGGCTTTGACACCATGCGTCAGTCTCATTAAGGCCCTTCTGGAGGATATCCATGTCGGCCGGAGACTCTATTACAGCACCCAGTTTGCAGTCATCTGAAACTTGGTCAGCCACAGCCCTTCACTGCTTGCCTGTACTTCTGAGAAGTATATACCAAACAGGAGGTGCCCCAGGACAGAGCCCTGAGGCACACCCCTCGTTACTGGTCTGGATTTGGACATAGATCCCGCTACTCTTACTTTGTGGGATCTGTCTGAAAGCCAGTTTGTGATCCATCTTGTGACGTAAGGGTTTATGCCCAGGTTGGTGAGTTTATCAATAATACCTGAATGGGGAATGGTGTCAAATGCTTTAGCAAGGTCAAGGTAAGCCGTGTGTACCTCCTTTCCCTTATCTATACCCTGAGTAACTCTCTCAAAGAAGTCCACCAGGTTCAGGAGGCATGATCTGCCCTTGATGAAGCCAAACTGTGTGGGGTCAAGTGTTTGGAGGTTCACAATCTCTCCATTTATGAGTTCCATAATGATTTGCTCCATCACCTTACAGATCAGACTGGTCAGGCTTATTGGTCGGTAGTTCCCAGGATCGGTTGTGAGCCCACCCTTGTGCAGCGGAACCACCGTTGCTGTGCGCCATTCTATGGGCACATATCCTGTCAAGAGGCTGAGATTGAACAGGGTATTAAGATGCGGGGTTAATTCATTTTGGAGCTCACGTATGACACAGCCCGGGACACCATCTGGTCCCATGGAGGCAGTGTTTTTAGCTTTAGATAGAGCCTTATTAACCAATGTATCAGTAATAATTGAAGTTACACAATTCCCTGGAATAGTAATAGGCCCTGTAGGTGGTGAGGGTGGGGGGGATTTGCACTGAACCTATCAGCCAAGATGTTGGCAATGTCAATGGAGTCAGTGTATTTTGTTCCATTTTGTACTAGCTCAAAACAGACCTGAGTGTTGCCATTTAGATTTTTGATGTAACCATAGAAGGTCTTATGGTTATCCTTGGCATACTTGGCAACCTTCTTTTTGAAATTGGCTTTTGTTGACTTGATAACAGCCCTCAATTTCTTACTAATACTGATCAGGGATGATTTTTCTACTTGAGATTTGGCCTTTTTTGTATAAGTCTCCTCCTTTTATTGTATAGTTTGCTTATGGCCGAGGTCCACCAGACTGGTTTCTTCTTGCTTGAGGAAGGAGTCTTGGTTTTATTTGGGATATTACAGTCCATGCAATCCTGAAGATGTATATAAAGTGCCTTGGTGTAGGATTCTGCATCCTGGATATCATTATCCTTCTGCAAGGGAATAGTGAAGCTTTCCACTTCTGATGCAAGTACTTTGAAGTTTGCTTTGGAAAGTTTTTTTACGATGGTTTCTTTGACTGGGGGAGGTGGAGGGGTGAGGACATCCAGGGTTATCAGTTTGTGGTCTGATCTGACCAGAGAGGGAGTGATAATGG